>NC_086379.1:56689793-56992823 GCF_036588685.1 Mytilus trossulus | reverse complement strand
AGTTTTATGCTAATTATGTTATAAAGCTGTCATATCATATATATGATAAATGGTATTGATAAAAGTCATGTAATGCATTCACTTCCCAAAAGAATAAAAGCGATGTATACTAGAGATAATGTCTTTGATATCAGATTCACTGTCGTTTTAGAGAACCATCCCAAAGTGCCAATGCGTTAAACACCCATGGCTGAATGGAGATGGCATCATGTACAAGTGGGATTAAATCATGTATTTTTAATATACTTTCAATTCATCTAATTTCAAAAATCAGATGTAATTTTAATAACTACTAGTTTAGAATGTAGTAGGAAATATAATTTCACAATTGAACAAAGATTTCCCCAGCCATCAAATATTTAGAAGTTTCGACTGTCATGTTAGATACGAGATGTATTTTTTCTATAAGTAGAACAATGATGAAAAATCCTTAAAATGGAAAAAAATTTATATAAAGGACTAATGTTTTTCAAACTATACAACTTGACAAATAAAATTAACATCATAATATTCAAAATTTTCTATAAAAATTCATAAATTTTGCGTGACCAAATACTGATCCTATCATATGTCAAATAAATTAATTCGTTTGAAGTAAAAATCATTTAACTTTGTTTTCTGAAACTCTTGATTCATTTAGATTAACACATTAACATAATATATCTATGCTTTCTTTAATAACTTCACGACATTGTGAAACGGATTTCTTGAGAAGACATAGTAGATGTATACAGGTGTTTTATTCTTTTTTTTTTTACCTTAGTTGTAATATTCCTAATTATAGAATAGATTTAGAAACATCTATGAAAGTACAGTTCCTTTAGGTTTTTTATTTACCACGTTTCATGTGATATAATAACATACAACCTGTTCTTTACACAGCAGAACTTTTCATATATCGGTATATGATCTCTGTGAATTTAACTTGCACTAATCTTAGTAAAATGACTTAAAGTTCTCATAACAGGAAAAATATTATCATGTACTTAGTTTCATAGACTCGATATGTATTTTTGTTCCTTTCTGTCACATCATATTCATAATGGTAATGTTTTGTGGAAGTCTCCGCTTATTTCTTGCAAATATTCTCAAATCGGTCTTTTTAGTTATGTGTGACGCAATGACATCGAATATAGTACTAAAGATGTTAAAATGTTTTTATAGAGGCTTAGTTGTAGAAGAAAGTGATCTTCGATTAAAATATGTTAATACGAAAGCAAAGCAAAATTCACACATGATAGATTATTTTTCTACAGTTTTTTACTTTCTTCTGCATACATTGTTTGACATTAGAAAAAAAGGTTGAGCTCCCTACTTCAAGAGAAACATAATGTTTTGATTTCCAGTAGTGAGTTTTCCTTTGTTGTACTAGTAACATACATGCGTAACTGTCTATGGCAGTTCTGTTGACGATATTAATGATCCAAAATTATCAACACCTAGTAGGTCAGATCTCCGGCATGAACATACGTATGTTGTCTTTATAAAATTTGCAGTGATAAATTAGAAAACTATTTGAATTCATTTTGCTTTGGCACAATTCTAATTATTGTCGTTGGGCTTTTCAGTTTAATCAGCTCTTTAATATTTGTTTACTGGTTCGAATTTACAAATAAGTTGATCTCAAACTTCATTAAGACCTGTGAGTTGAAATGTGCATCGGTGTATTAAAATATTAGAATTTGGTTACTTTTCATGGAAACCAACATCACAAAAACTCATCAAAGAAACCAGGATTAAATTTTGTATTTACGTCAGACGCTCGTATCCAAAAAAGTTAAAAAGGCCAAATTAAGTACGAAAATTAAGAGCATTGAGGTAAAAAAAATCCCAAAAGTTTTGCCAAATACAGCTAAGGTAATCTATTCCTGAGGTAAAAAAAGCCTTTGAATTAAAAAAATTCAAAAGTTTTATAAACAGTTAATTTACAAATATGACCATATCAATGATAATTAATGTCAGCACAGAAGTGCTGACTACTGGGCTGGTGATTCAAGTTCAACAACATGGGTCAATTATTTTTAGACAATAAATCTGTGTAGCACGAATATAGTACCATATATTGTCAAGACGTTCCCAAACTGAAATGAAATTATATATATGTACGCTTCATGAAATAAAAATAAAAATAAAATCCCGTATGTTATACTGTCAATGAAGGAAATAGTTTTCATGATAATAAACAAAAATTTATTTAAAAATTCTATAATTATACTATACTTGTACAATTTTTTCTGTTTTGCATTATTTTTTTTTATTTCAATTTACTTATTCATAAATTTTAAAGCAACAAAGAAAATATTTCATTTATCTGTTTTGAATTTCTTTTCCATCTTTCTTTTAAAAAAATGTTAAACAAACTTATGTTTTAAGGCATTTATGACGGCGTTTTCATAAATAAATAATACAGTAGACGATTTGAAAAAATGTACTACGACACGAAGAGTAAACCATGCCAGGAGATATACGTGTGTATCTAGTATTCTTCTACATGTAGCTGTGTTTAAGTCACCGATTAACCCGAATTGTTTTTACATTTCTTAGAAAGGAAAATGAATTTTGGGCTGACATAGGAATACTTGTTTAATCTCAGAACATGCTAACGCGTTTGCTTTGAGTCTTTGATTAACAAAATGGAGTTCGTCAGATATGTTTGTTCTTCTGCCAATTGAAATAAGGTTATGATGATCAATCTATAGAAATCTGTTTTGAAATCATTCACAACTGATACTCTTTGCAATTCAGAGCTGATGTCGTCGATACTTATACATCATTTTCCGTTTTATATGTCTTGCTGGGTAGCGGTCTAAATGACGTTTATACAGCATCTCTAGAGCGGTAGAATTTAATTCGTAATTAAATATTCACGAAAAGTCATTAACTGATCAATGATCAAATAAGCGTTTTCATTATTGAAATGTCACTTAAGTTGGTGGGTTTAAGTTCAACGCTACAATTTTTACTTAAAATAACTCCCACTGTATTTAAGCTCTTTCTAATAAGTCTCAATTTGATAGCATTTTAAAATACAAAACTGTGAACGAATTGCTTTGAATAATATATCCTTCGTGTCCAGATTTGGACGTTTTTTAATTGATTCCAACCAAAAATAAATGTGAAGTGTTAAATACTAAGAAAATTGATTTTCTTCATAAGATTGCCCTGTGCCTATCCCATGTTTTATTTCTATAATTGTGTGTATTATATTTTGTTAAGCTTGATATACGGAAAAGTACACATGCTAACTTTTCTGTACCCGAGTTGATTTAGAGCTTGACATATTGTACTGTCTTAATTATGATTGAATACCGCATGTTTATTTTTAATAAGTTTTTAATATCGTGGCTTTAAATTAGGGCTGGAAATGGTATTTCTGTTAAGCCACCGAAGACCTATTGGTGGCCTTCTGCTCTATCTTTGGGTTGTTGTCTCTTTGACACATTCCCCATTTTCATTTTCAATTTTATTTAACGATATATCTATACGATATATTTAGATAATAATGCTGCGCAAGTATACATCATGTACTGTTAAGACAACATTAGATTAAACAGATGATAGAATGCATTGCCTGACTAACGATTGGCTTCTTTATATACAGATGAGTTGGTCGAGTGGTCTTATATGCCCAGCACAACGCTGGTGTTGTTGTAAAAGCTTTTTTTTTTTTTTATTATTAAAATAGAGATAAAATTCTGCAAGTGCTACACATACGGCTTTTTCAATGCTGACATCAATTCAAGACGATTATAATAACATTTATATAATGCATACATAGTAGTTTCATCAAAACAACCAACTATCATTTATCGGATCGTCTAACATTGACGATACTGTACAATAAGGTAAAACATATTCAAGGGTTGTTCAACTATAGTGAGCGTTAAGATAATTATCAGTATGTGCGAATAAGAACAAATAAATAAATCAATGAACAAAATGAAATACAATTAAATATTTATGTACTTGCGTAACGCTTTAACTAAACCATGTCATAGTAATTACCACTTTATGAGACTGTCATCAAAGTGAGAGGGTTAGCCCTATAGAACCAGGTATAATCCACCATTTTCAACATTTAAAAATGCCTGTACCAAGTCAGGAATATGACAATTCTTGTCCATTCGTTTTTAATGCGTTTTGTATTTTAATTTTGCCATGTCATTATGGACTTTCCGAATTGATTTTCTTCTAAGTTCAGTATTTTTGTGATTTTACTTTTTAAAGATCATTTGAAATTTAATTTGACTTTTAAATTATTCTATCTACAGACGTAATTTCAATCACTATTCATCTAATTCTGTGACCATCCACGTAGCAACTACGAGAAACAGGTGCTCTCCTTACCCTTGATGCAATCATAAAAAAATGCTCCGAAAGACAGCTTTACTTCATAAAATATTTAGAAAATGTTTTTGAGCACGTTAACTTATAAAAGATCTATTTAAGCTCATCGATCCTATGAAATAACTAATTCTAAAAGGTTACCATTTTAACAGTATTAAAAGATATTTCCATTTTTTTTATCATCAAATCAAGAAAAATTAATATGGAGTTCCTAAATTAAGGCAACAGTAGTATACCGATGATCAAAATTCATAAATCGATAGAAAAAAACAATTCATGGTCACAAACCGAGACCGAGGGAAACGCATCAAATATAAGAGGAGAATGACGACCCAACATTAAAATGTAACACACACACAGAAACGAACTAAGTATGACAAAATCCGAAGAGAATAACAAATATAATATCAAAACTAAATACATGAATTTGGGATAGAAAAGTGCCGTGCCACGTCTTATAATAATATAAATTCACACTCGAATATAAGAGGAAACAAACGACACTAAAGAAACACAAAATGTAACACAAAACGAAACACAAACAGAAACGAACTTTAATATAACAATGACCATATTCCTGACTTGGTAAAGGAAATTTTTTAAAGAAAACAAATGTTGGGTTGAAACTGGTTTCGTGGCAGGCAAAACCTTCCTAACATTAATTAATGCTAATGGTTCTACAACCTGTTGATATTTCTATTGTGGTATGTATAAGGTAATATTTTTATAGACATCGTATCCATCATAAATAGATAGATAAAAACAAATCCAGGCTACGAACCAAAACTGAGGGAAACGCATACAATATAAGAGGAGAACAACGACACAACAGAAACACAGCATTAAAATGTAACACTTACAGAACTTACTAACTATGCATTAGACAAAATCTAATGAGAATAAAAAATATACATAATTTTTCATTCAGTTTAGAAAATATTTTGTTATTTGTTCATGATAATCAACGATAACAACAACAAACATAATTGATAGAGCAATTTCCTGATGTTAACATTTGCTTTTCATATATTTTCAGGACAACTGTCAGTGCTTATAGAAAGAATACAAAGTAATCCAGAAAATTGGGTAGTTGATAACAACTTGTTTACTAATCTCAAGGAATTAGCTGACCTAGCCGGGAAAGTCAGCAGTAAAGCAATACCATATATAGCGTCACTGACACCCTTCTACTACCAGAGTAAGTGAACCATACATAGCTTCCCTTACAACCTACTTTTATCTAAGTACGTAAAGCAATACCATATATAGCGTCACTTACACCCTTCTACTACCAAAGTACGTATAGCAATACCATATATAGCGTCACTTACACCCTTCTACTACCAAAGTACGTAAAGCAATACCATACATAGCTTCCCTTACACCCTACTACTACCAAAGTACGTATATCAATGACATACATAGCTTCCCTTTCACCCTACTACTGCCAGACTAAGTAAAACAATACCATATATAGCGTCACTTACACCCTACTACTACCAAAGTACGTATAGCAATACCATATATAGCGTCACTTACACCCTACTACTACCAAAGTACGTATATCAATGACATACATAGCTTCCCTTTCACCCTACTACTGCCAGACTAAGTAAAACAATACCATATATAGCGTCAATTACAACCTACTACTACCAGAGTAGTTAAACCAATACCATACATAGCTTCTCTTACACCCTACAAATACCAAAGTACTTAAAGCAATACCATACATAGCTTCCCTTACATCCTTATACTACCAGACTAAGTAAACCAATACCATACATAGCTTCCCTTCCACCCTTCTACTACCAGAATAAGTAAAGCAATACCATACATAGCTTCCCTTCCACCCTTCTACTACCAGAATAAGTAAAGCAATACCATACATAGCTTCCCTTCCACCCTTCTACTACCAGACTAAGTAAACCAATACCACACATAGCTTCCCTTCCACCCTTCTACTACCAGAGTAAGTAAACCAATTCTAAAGTATGATAAAGATCCAAGAATAAAGATTGATCGTCATCATAAAATACTGAATAGAGAATAATAGAAAAAATAAAAGAAAAAAAGGGGTAAAAAAAACTAAGTAACTAAGAGAATACGGAATTTTAAGAGACCCCCATCTAGACTATCACGAATGAATAGAAAGGAAATCTTTATTATTCTTTTCTATTATTTTAGAACAAAGATTTCAATATGTAAACAGATAATTTATTTATTTCTTTTGACAAGAGCGGCACATCACTATACTCGGTATATAACATCACACAATACAACACCGAAATAATTTAGACGGTACCATGTCATCTTCAATACTGTCAGAAAATCAGTATCGAACCGCGAAATCGGAACGGCTCCGACAAAGCAAAGAGAAAAATAATATCGTAAACTAAATGATTGTTGGTTGCTTAACGTACAGTGACAAATATTTCATACATGTTTAGGACGAATATCGTAAACAAAAATTCTTCCGAGAAAAGAATATACCATAGGCCAAGATATTCCAGGTTTAGTAAAGGTTTATTAAATATGCAGGGAGTGAGATAAAATAACATTGGAACACATGCTTCGGACACGTTACGGACAGGCAGATGGTCCAGTTATAATATCATATTCACGTGCGGATTTAGGAGGGCAGGAGGCCCGCTCCCTCTTTTGTATGAATAATTTTATTGATTGTTAAAGGAATCAATGAAAAATGACTGGAGCAGGCCTCCTCTTAGGCATGGGGATGCTAAAATGTAGAGTCATAAAATAACATTAAAAAACGAGTTATTGACTGTTGGTGAGCAAAGCAGACTTCCACGGAAAATCGGAAAACTAAAGATATCAATAATCATATTATCGAAAATGCAAAAATTTCGAATGTATATAGATTCACTTTTTTCACGATTCTTAAGTGAAATGCTTTATACTTTTTTTTTTCTTTTTTTTTTTTTTTTTTTTAACTTAATATGATATTAAGTATTAAATGAAAGAACGAAAACAACACAGAAAATCCACAAAAGCTATGTGCAAAATATTCGTTTTTTTTTAATAATAACATCGTTATAATCGAATATGTAGTACTATGTTAATGCTACATGCAAGTTTTGCATGGATGAATTTTATCTTTGATACGACCCCTTTATTTCTCCTGTAAACTTTAGGTGTCAATAGTCGGTATCGAAAGTTGTTGAAAAGGTTTACTACCAGAGAACGTATAGCAATGACATACATTAAAATAAAGGGAAGCAGTAGTTAATCAATGGGTTTCATTATCAGGAATACATTAAGCAATTTTATCACACATATTTTTTAGTATATTCAAATATGATCTTTTGAGATCCATGGGTATCTAATTTTGGGAATCCTTGATATAATATCTTGATAATGTTAACACAAAGTTTTTTTTAATCTTGATTGTGGTACTTATTCTTTCTTAATTTTAAGAATTTATCTACACTAAATCAATGGATATGTATTGATAGCTGTTTTGTCTTAGAACCCGGATTTGTTTTTTTCTCAATTGAACAATGAATTTTGACCAGCGGTATAATACCGTTGCCTTTATTTATCATAATCATAGATGGAAGAAATGTATAACATACAAAGCTGAATAATTCAGTCGCTATATTCCGATTATCCAACATCACTGCACGCGTGGGCAAAAATCGGTTATTGAGAGGGATTGAATTATTCGAGCTTATAACTAACTTAAGTTCTAAAGTAACAGTCAATGTAAAGTCAGATAACCAACGTCCGATTATTGAACAAATTATTAAATGTTTTATACGGTCAAAACTAATCTCTGTTCGATTTAGGAAGTAGGAAAAAGAAAATTGGAACAATATGCATTTGGTTAGAATGGATTAGATATTTTACATTTTTTTACAAATTTGTTCTTAAGAATTTACTTCCAAGCAAAAGCAACATTTGATTTAAAGTTTACAAGTGGTATGTTAATAACTTCCTTCTATACAATAAATGGACATAACTTCAATTTATAGATATTCTTAATCAACCATCAACTTCTTTAATTTTTAAGTCTTTGTTAAAAATGTCGAATGTTTTAAAGTAAACATATTATACAAATGATTCTTCTGAAGAAGTGAAAAATAAATCTTTTATGACTTGTTTTGCAATTTTGAGGTTTGTACGTATCAATATGTTTGATTTGCAGTTAATGACAAAATGTTCTCGTACACGCATATATCAACGGTATAACTTCGATGATTTCAAACGACAACATAAGGAAAACATGACTTTTTGCACCGATCATCAGCTTTCACGGTAAATGATTATGTACATAGAAAGCTGAAAAAGAAGAGTTGCTTTTGCATTTAATAATGGAGGATTGCACCTAGTACTGGACATTGTCACGGTAGTAGCAACCATTTTAAGTGAAAGAAAGTCAAATGACACACCTATTATACTTGCCTTTGATCCCCCCCTTTCCACACCTTTTTTTTCTCTTCTCACAGAATAAGGTCGATGTCTATATATAGTTGTGGATTCTTTGAATCATTAAATTAGACACACGCGATACTCAAGTATATTATCATGGACTTTAATAGTCTTTTTAGAGGTAACCTGGGAACAGACAACATGTATATATATTGACGGAGCTTAACTGTTCATTTTGTTCTTTAATAGCTCGCGTATCACACGATACATGTATCTTATCTTATACGATTTAATTACAAGTTCATCGATTAATTTCAGCTAATGTGTATATTTTAGCAGGTGTTTGATTACCTAATGTGAATTTAAGGTTCCACTAAAGTCAAAATATAGGACACTACAGAAATATATTAACTTTGCCTGTAATTTTCAACCTATAATGAATAAAGTCCTACACAATGGGAACATATGTTCATTAAAACATATTTAACATAAACATACTGTGAAAATTGTAAATAAATTGAAAGTTTTATGTTGTGGCCAAACCGGTTTTCGGGGTGAACACTAAATTTTTCCAAAAAATCTGGAGGCCTGTAAAATGACTCAATTTATATAAAATTGGTATAGACGAATACTGTTTCATGTTATGCAGTACAAGCTGTTTCCATGGGATGGACGGCCATTTTGGAAATTTCAAAGGACAGTTGACATTTCAATAACATTTAACCAGGAATGAGCTTGAAATTTGTCAGAAAATGTTACTTTGACGTTTTTCCCCATATAGGTCAATATTACACTTTTAGCCTTATTTCCATAGTCACAGAAGCAATCTTTACAAAATTGCAACGGCAATAAATTCTGCAGTTCATACTGTTGTAACGAAGATACAGGGTTGGGGGTCACATCTGTAACGGTTGATTTTCTTTGAACTAAGTAAGAACTCATTTGCGTTTTTCCACGTTTGAACTGTTTCCTTGACACGGTTCTGAAAGTTTCATTTAATTTAAACCATTTTTTAGTTTTTTTCTCATTGTTGCCGTACTCATGGTAATGGTGGTCATTTTGAAAATTCAAAACCCGAGGTGCACATCTGCACATGGGATTGTCATTTTGGTTGAGTTTTATTGGTGTATGTCAAGTCATCTCCGAGAATTAAGCTGGACAAAAAGTGTGGGAGAATAATTCGTAGATTAACAATATGTCCCCCCCCCCCCTCTTTTCAAAGGGGTTACATAATTATTAAAGTTAAGTAGTCTCTATGTGACAGGCAATATTTCCAAAATTAGATACGCATGGATCTCAAAAGAACATATTTCAATATATTCAGAGATTGTGGGATAACAGAGACTTCTCTAAATGCTTAAAATGCATATCAAAGTTGATAGATACAAGTGGTAAAAGTACATTTTCTGTTGCAAGAAGTACATAAAGAACTGCACGAGGCATAAGTCTTGTGATAAATTAAGAAAATAAATTTTTATTGATATGTTAAAGCATTAACCTATATTGACTAAGATTATATATCCAGAAAAACTTTGTACGTCTAATAAAGTAATATAAAATGTCATTATCAAACGGTTTCATATGTATTTTGATATCTGCATTTGTCGAATACTGTGATGTTCAGGTATAACAGTATTCAAAACAATGTGATTTACAAGTTCTTAAACCATATTGTATTCTTCTTCAATTTAAAAAAAAGAAAATTTTGTCATTTTGATGGTGTTAAGGACTAATTTCAAAACTCTGTTTAAACCTTATTAATTTTTTGAATAAGTAAGGTAAAAAAAAAATGTATTTAAGTCCATTTTTCTCGTACAAAATCATATAAAATTGTTCGAAATTATTGGCTTTTTTAAGACGTTCTTTATACAGAACGCTACTTTCTGTTTCCCCCAGATTGCATACAGTTTAAAACATGTTAGTTTAGCTGGAAAAACGACGACATTTTTCTGATGCAAAAGCTTTATTATCAAGTAAAATACTCTGAACCCTCGTCAAATACATATAAAAAGTCTTCGCTATGTGATCCTGATCATTGCAGCATATTTATTGCCAGGACTATTTTAAAGCGTAAAAGACAGGTTGGCGTCTAGTGCAAAGACAAAGGAGCTAAACAAAAACTGTCTACTTCCACTCTTGATTGACAGGGTTGACATTATATAAAACTTTAAGATGCAAGCCATTAAACGCGTGTCTAGCGTATAATGTTTTTATACTGGTAATGTGTTCATTTACAATGACTTGACCAATAAAAATAATATTTGAATAAGTGGTCAGCAAATGACATAATAATTAAACCAGGTAGACAGGAACAGAACTTAAACAGATTTGCTGATCGAAAGAAACGCGATCGCTTTCAATACGCCAGTGCAGCATTTATATTTATAAACGATTGTCCCAACGCTATATACTAGCAGCCATATGAAAACCTCTACTTTATATATAACTTAAAAATAAACCTTTCCTTTATGTAATTCAAAGTATAAAAAATTCGACAAAACAAAAGCTGGTATTAAATTGACGGTTTTCATTCATCGATAAAAAATTGATATCAATTTTTTTTAAGTGACAATTATTAGTCATCAATACCATTTTAAAAAAAAGCAGGGTTCACACTTCGATTTTTTAAGGCGAGTCCAGGAACTCGTCATTTTTGGTCATCTGGGTCAAACATTGAAACGATAATAAATGTTTTCTATATCGTTCATAATTTTATTCATGATGAGAATAATAGGGCAATGCAATGACATTAACTATAGGGTTTGTTGTTAGTTGTTTTTTTTGGGGTGATAAAATGATGATACATGTGGTAAGTTGATAATATATTGATTCACATTTGGATTCAACATGTGTAATAACAATGAGTCCTAACAGATTTTCATAATTCCACGACACGTGGACTCGCCTCAGTGAGAACCCTGAGATAGAGACCAAGGTATTATCTCATTAGATGAAAATTACAAGTTTATAGAATCTGTTTCTGTAATATGTCTTCGTGAAAAATAAAAATAAAGAAAACGTAGCATAAAGAATAAAGAGAACCATAAAAATAAAAGCTTTTATTAAAATAATTAAATGTAATATAATGGCACGAGACGTCATTAATTACTACAGGTACTTGCTTTGATATTGATTTGTTAGTACCAATCTACGATAATGGCATCGAATCATTGTTTATAACAAATGTAAGATACTATCTTCTCATCTTTGATGGCATGTATTCATGATACTTGACGTTGTCGCATTAATGTCCATATCCGGAATATTGGAAACAGCCTACTCTAAATTAGTTGTAAATAATGATCAAAACAATAAAAATGCTACAAAACGTTTCATTGATTGTTAAATTTACCCAGAGGTTTTTCGGTTCAAGTACTATTGAATATTAGCCAAGGTACTGTTATAAGTGCATTAACAAAGTCACAGCATGCAGTAGATAAGTATATATATATGGACAAATTTAAATTGTTCATTAAGTGTGAATACTACAATTGAGCTAATGATCTAATTGTATTGTAGCTATTTATGTTAAAAAGTTGATATATATATATCAATTATTGGAGACATATGTAAGCCTCAATTCAATATACCTTTATAAATCGTCAAAAATAATTAATGCAAGCAATGATTTACTGTATGACTGCCGCAGACTTTGCTAAGAATTATTGGTAGTAGAACATTCTTTTATAAAATTGTATTGCGTAAATTGCGTTTTTATCAATGAATATTTTCTTATAAGTTTAGAAGAAGTTTTGAATCAAGCATCTATCAACATTTTCATATATTGATATCATCAAATTTCAAAATAAAAAATTGTAAGTTTCTCATGATTGTACTTAGTACTTGTTTTGTTTGGCTTTCTAACCATTTTGATCGGAGCGTCACTGATGAGTCTTATATAGACGAAACGCGCGTCTGGCATTTTAAATTTTAAGCCCGATACCTTTGATAACTATTTATTCTTGTTATTTAGACATGATTACAAAGATAATAGTTATGGGTATTGCATAACTTTAAATTTCTTCACAGTCAAAGGGATAACAGTTATTATAATAAACAGTACAACCGACCCCACCCAGCACAAGCACCTGTCTCCTCCGAATAACTTTTTAATCGTTCTATTTATTAGCCTATAGAGTATCTTATATCATTTTCAGATTAACATGTAATGAAGATATGATATGTAACCAAACTGTTGTTGGAGAGCTATGAGTTGTAAAATGATGCTCTTCTCAGACAGGATGATATATGTTTACTTTATAAGCTGGTATATTCATCTAAATATCTAAATTATTGAATATTATGAAATTGTTTTGGATAATAACTTTCTAATAAAATCGTTCACACAAATTTATTGTTTAATATAAAATAAATGAACGGAATAAAAAAAAATAATAATGAGATTAAATTTTCTCATATTCAAGCGATGAAACATATGGATATTCTGTTCATTAAAACCCCAATTTATGAAATAGCTATTTTGAATTTTTTATTGATGAATGTTGGATTAAACGTTTATTAACATTTTCACGTTAATAACAAATATAGTTGGTTGATAGATAAATGTTGATAGATAAATTATAATCAAGTTAAAATTTTGCAGCTCTACAAACACTACTTAAAACAAGGTTTTGAGTAATCGAGGACGGATTTAAAAAATCGCTGAAAAACGCAAAAACGAATAAAATTATATTTTGTCAATTTGAACGCTCATCTTCGTTTTAAGTGATGACATTTCTACGTGCAAACCACGAAATCAGATTATGAATTCAGTATTGGTAAATTTCTTTTTCGATTTAAAATAAAACTATTATTTTTTTTAGTTGAATCTTTTAGGTTTAATAAAATGATATTACAACAAGTCCCATTTTCGACAATGTTTAAAGGCTCAATTTTCATACGGCTTCCTTCGGTCACCATATGTAAGGGCTGTTATGGAAAAATTAGAAACTTGAACTATTTTGAGGATTATTAGATTATATTTTAAAGGTAATGAATTATTCTTCATCTATATAAAAGTAACATTTTTAAACCAGCAGTTTTGTTGATCTCAAATAACGATGCAATCAATTGCATAATTTTACTTGAAACCTACCTAAAACAAGGCTATAATTACTTTTTAGTTCAATGCTTTAGGTTTACATTGATTGAACTCAGACGATATTTTCAAAAGGATTACCGCTAAGGACTTGAATTTTTAATAGCTATATCAAATTGACATCCTTATCCTCTTTAGCGTCTATTTCATAGTAGTTCTGTAGTTCTGAATAATCAATTTCAGTATCATACAAACAGTACATAATTATATTTTTACATGTTCTTGTGTTTTATTTTCTTCACTACACAACGAATACTGATAATTGATTGTTAGTTCTCCTTCAGCAGATTAATAAAACCAAGGAGGTCATACAAGCTTCTTTATAAAAAATTCTTACTCATTGCATTATTTAGAAATAATGTCTTTTTTTTCCTTGAGTGTACAATGAGAAAGTGAAATACTTTCAGTCGAACAACAACAACAAAAACAAAAACTATAACCACAACCACAACCACCAACTCAGCAACAGTATTAATAATAAAAAGGATAAGTATATGATTGATAATAGTACAAGATGTACTACAATGTTGTTTTTCTTTAATTTTAGAAATAGGAACAATATTGCAAAAGACATTCTGGGAGCTTGATTTTCCAAGTAAAGATTTCAGTGGAGACGTGGAAGTTTGGCCATACAAAAGAGGAGAGTCACTTCATGAAAACCAGTCTGATGATTGTTTGGCTGAATTTTTTGGCACAGGGTAAAGTACAATTTACCGAAACATGCCGAATTTCCATTTTACACTCTTTTTTTTTAAATTTAAAGGGTTACAAATGAGATGTATATGTACCTACTACCAAAAGGCAATGATGTTAGCAACAACAGGGCATTGCATGGTCTTCATCTATGGGCGAAACATCTGCATATCAATAACTAGTATCATTTTCATAAAACATAGAGAGAAGTTACAAAAATGAAAACAAAAGTAATTTACGATAAGAGCTTTCTCAAAACCATTGATATTTCTTCATTTCTTTTAAATATGTATATTTATTTGTCAGATACATACGACAAAACTACGGAAACTTGAATAAAAAAATGTCAATAAGTATAAAAAAAATGGTATTATTGCTAATGAGACAAAACGGATACTAGTTAAGCAACTATGCTGTCTTTTGAAAAAAAAATGCAACAAAGATTTGAATATCGTTAAAAACTACTGTTGTCAAATTTTAGAAAGTAGCAAAAGGTTATATATACATTTCATAATTACATATTTTCTATTTATCTTTATAAGAGCTCTTCCTAAGGCGTGACATTTAAAGTATCATTCAAATTAAAACGAAAAGCATGTTGCTCAATCAAAATTAAAGTAATGAAATGCATATAGTATAACAGATGACAATTTTTTTTACTTGTTTGACGCTCAAATTATATTATATTTCATTGTATATTCTAGTTGAAACAAAGCTCCTTTTTTAACAATGAGGATGGTAAACATTAGAATGAATTTGAGAATGGTACAATGAAAATTAATTTAATCTTTTGCTAACATTTTCTTTCTCGTGTGACCTAACAGTTGTGTTATATGGTTTTACGATATGTCACATTTGTTCTCTCTTAATTGTCATACGGATAGGTATATGTAAAAATAAAACCTCGTAAACATTCTCAATTTAATAAATGAACAAAAAGCAGTTAAGTTAAATTTCTAGCCCATTGAACAGATGGCTTTTTGATATGTATTTACTTCGTTGCACTACAAATCAAACCAATGCCGTCATAAACATGAAGTGAGGTATGAGCTTTGCTCCATTTAGAAAACCTCATTGTGAAAAACATGTTAACAAAAGAGATTTAAGCTTTGTGCCTTTGCAGTCGGTTTTAACAAGTACGTGTAGTGATATTTTTGTCTTCAATTAATACACTTCACCCTTCTTTACTTTAATTACTAAAAAAAAAGATTTGTTTCAGTCTCTTTAGGATTTTATTTTTCATACATAAGCAGTCAACAAAAACTAAGTACAAACTACAGTTTCAAACGATAAGTAATAAAAAATCTAAACACAAAACATCTTTTAATTATAAACAATATTTGTTTCCGAATTTTACTGTTTATTTTCTACGCTCATAAAACAGCCATGAACTAAGGCACATTAAAGATGAAAAGCTAAAAGAAAGACAATATTACTGTAAAATAAACAAGTATTTGACATTATGATAGTGCCCTTTCCTGACAGTGGGGGATTAAGGAGACTTAAGAAGTTAATGAAGTGTCAATATTGGAACTCTTTCTGTCTTATCGATGTGATACACGTTCATTTAGTTCTATACGTGATGAGATCAACCAAAACTAATTTTAGATTACCATCAAATTTACACAGAATGTCATCTTTTTGTTTAATGGAAGACGAACAATATCACATGTAATCTAATTAACTGACAAATAAATATAGATTTTTGTCACAGAAAAACTATAAAAAGGAATATTTAAGACTTAAATGTCTTAAACATCAATTTATAGGTTGAAAAATAAGAAATTAATACCCAATGGTTCCTGAAATTTGTTTCTGTCTTCCCCCTAATTGTATATATCTCGTTTGAGCCTCCATATAACATAGCTCTCAAATATGTTATGACACATTAAAGATACGATTTATATAATTCAAAATGCATTTAATCTCAGATCTAAAAGTTTAAAAATATTCATACTCTTCAGTTTTAACGCTTTTAAAACTGATAGCTAATAATGAATAATAAAGGTTTTGACAACCAAAAAGTTTATGTAACATAAAAAGACTTTCGTTGATCACGTGGCATAATAAATCTTTATAAGCTGTTTGCTAATATTACAGGAAATCGTCTAATGTTCCCTGTGATGTGTCGGACAAATGTTGGAAGAAGATGACAAAACCTCTGTATAATGGCTACTCACTTACTCATGAACTATTTTACCTTGAAATAGGAGAACAGGTACATGAAATAATTTCTTTGAAAAATACCTCTTTTTGACTAAATATTCAGACTATGCATACTAATCATCTGATACATTTCTATGTTCTTGTCATAGAGCTCTATATCAAACGTCTGTCTTCCACAGTGACAGCCATCTTTGACTTTAGATAATAAGCTCAAGGTCAAAATATCAAAGTGCACAGTTCATTTTTACCTTTTTATATATGATATTTTTTTTACTAAATGGGGAAAAAGAAGTTTTCAAGTGTTGTACTAGAATTTCTTTTTCTCAAACCATAATTTTGGAAGGAAAATTATGCAAAATTCAGCAGAAAACCTAAGGTACAGCAGTGCCATCTTTAATCCCTGTTATTTCAGAAAATTATGTAAACTGTATCCAATGAAAATACTGGAAATAAAACGATGTTTTCAAGTACCCTGATCATATTGAATTCCGGAACACATGAACGAATAGCGAATACGAATAGGTGTTACGAACAAAACAATGGATGAAACCATGGCTATGTAAACAGGAAAATATGTGTAGGCGGCTGATCATTGGGCGCATAAATATATGATAGAGTAGTTCTCATACAAAATTATTGTGACATAATTACGCAAAAACAACAACTGATGACAATTGTAAGAGGCCCGCAAGCTAAATAATTTGGCTTTCTGTGTCGAGTAAACAATAATTGTCTGTAATGTGTTCTGTAAGCAATGGTATTTATATCGAATCGGTTAATAAAAAGAAAATGAGAAAGTAAAATTGTGAATAGGGGTTACTCTTTTTAAAGAAAAAATTATAACGATCAGTTTTTTTTTATCTATCTGCATGAATTTTCCAATGTTTCATTGTTATTATATTTGCAGTAGGTAGGAAACACCTTTGTTAAGATGTAAGAAATACATTATATATTTTACATAAATTGCATGATTATCTTTTATTTCAAAAGCATGGATGTCATGCAGAGATGGAGCTAAAACGTCTCACACACAACCAAGAATCAGTAGCAAAACTACGAGAGACATACTGTGCCAATATTCTCAACGAAGCTGCCTTAATTGCAGAACAGAATTTCCCGGAAGACAGACACGACCTGTTCATGGAACAAGGTAAAAATGACAAATATTCTAATTTCGTTAACAGTATATTGGTAAATGCAACTCCGGATGAATGGCAAAATTACACCATTTTTATCGTTGAAACAATTATAATTGATCTGAAAAAGTTCAATTATTAATGGCAGCTTCTTTTGATTTCATATTTTAGAAATAGTTATCAAAGGTACCAGGATTATAATTTAATACGCAAGACGCGCGTTTCGTCTACATAAGACTCATCAGTGACGTTCAGATCAAATTTTAAGCCAAACAAGTACAAAGTTGAAGAACACTGAGGACCAAAAATTCCAAAAAGTTGTGCCAAATACGTTTTAGATAATCTATTCCTGGAATTTACTGATTTTACTGTTTTTCCTATGAATTGCAGAAAGAGAAACGATCAGAGAAATGATATCATCGCTCAATGACGTCTACGATTAAGACAGTTCAGCGTCTTAAGACCAACTATATGTTTTGCTTGTTTTGGACGTAAACTTCATTCACACGAATTTGTATACAAATTTCTGAAATAGACGTAATGCTCTTCCAGGGTATAGTAAATGTGTCAGATTTCCAGCAACACGAATTCGTTATAAATTAATATATAATAAAATAATAGTATAGAAGAAATTTTACATTAGTAACATATTTTTTCCTGGTCTTTTTCATAAGTATTAAGCCTTATAATATGTTCATATTCAACATGGATTTGAATTTGATTTTGCCGAAGTTCATTTGAGTAAATCCCCCGATTTTTTGTTGCTTAAACTGTTGTGTGTTTTGTTTGGGTCATGTTGTTTATGATACCTTTTTAATTGATCAAGGTGTCTATTGTTGTCAATCGATTGATTGTTTTAATTGCACCCTTTGCTTCTACTCTGTTTCTTTTCTTTTTAATCGAAAATGCAATAAAGATTTTATTTTTAAAAGACTAAAGGGGTCTTTTGTTAAATCCAATAGATCTAGAAAATGTGATGTGAATCCTGTCTATAGGGACACCTTGGTTATTTTTAATGTTTTTAAGTAGATGTTGGTATTGATGATTAACTTGCTGTATATAAAAGTGCTTCATGGTTTAATTTTGAATATTGCGTAAAGCTGTAAAAATGTAAATTGGCAACTGTGAATATTATTTGTATGTCATTGTTATTATAATATTGTTTTTTTCAATTCGGCTAATAGAGATGCATTTGTGAATTCAAATTTATAAAAAGATGGCATTACAATGAGTAGTTCGTGAAGTAACTTATAGCGGTAACATATCCAATTGTGAATAATGGGAATGTTAACCTGTATAAAATACAATTCATATATTTTTACCCTGTGCTTAAATTTTCAGAGATCAAAATACAATCGCAAATGTGTTTTGCTTTCGAATATATGAAAAAAGACCATTTACTTGCATAATGTATTTGATATGGGGCAGAAAGTTATCCCATTATATTCTTATTTGGGATTTTGAACTTAAACTTTTTTTTATACTTTATCAATGTCATTGTCATTTTAGCTGCGTTGTGTGGAATGGTCGGATACAGACAGTTTTTCTCTTCAGACTGGCTAAGAAAAATGCTAAGTTGGCAAAATAAAGCTATTGGCTGTTATCATGGGAATCCTATTCGTGAGTGGGAAGTCGGTAGGTTTTTTCTCAGCAATTACAAAATTCCTGTCAAAATCCTATCTTAAACTTTAATTCATTGTGTGATGCTGTGATGTTGTTTTCATCTTAATCACTATAAGATTTCATTTAAAAAGTATCTGCGATTAATTTTATGTTGATGATTAAATTGCTTCAAATTATGCAAATTACATCTCCTAAAGGCATACGCTTTCATATCAATATTGAGAAAAAACACTTTCAGCAGATCTTAAAATCAGCTCATAAGTCCATAGTTTGTTATCAAGAAGATAACAATTAACCATGGCATACTGTAAACCAATGTTAAAAACACTGACATACATACCACATGTAAATTAAAAAAAACCCATATATTATTTTTAAATTAGCAAAACAGACAAGAAAAACTTTACCAAGCTTCTAGCTGCAGCATGTTTAATACATAAATATGTTGAACTATAGACCAAAAAGGATGATGATAACGATTCCAATTTTCACATAGCAAAATTGTCTTTTTTCGTGTTGAGAATTTGGAATAAATATAAATGCGGAAATTGGTCAATTTTTAACGTATCAATCGATTATTTTTCAATTCTTTAAGTGTCAAAAGAACTTTACCTCCAATGAACCTTGAAATAATCTCGTTAGTATCCCGTTTTGTCTGACTAATGACAGATTCATTGATATAAAAACAGCTAGGGCGGTTTACAAGGAAAATGGCGTGAAAGAAAACTAGACACAAAGAAAACTTGATGATCTATTATTTTGATTTAAAGTTGAGATTTACTACAAAAAAAGATTAACGAACGCCCAAATAAAAACGTATTTCTCACTACATTAATGTGTCTTATCCATTGTTATGTGGTTAAATCTGTTGTCATTTAATGACGAGCGTGTTGATTCTTGGGTCTCATAGGTATCATTTATACAGATAACTGTCTTATATAGAATAAAGAATCATACAAAAGTCTTTTCATGTGAACTTTGATCAGTCTGAACACTAAACAGCCTTATAGAAATAAATGATGTTTATCGTTTGGGGAAGGAAATGGCATGATATGCTGTCATTCTGTATTGGAGTTCAGTATCTTTTTGATTTTACTTTTTAATACAGGTATTTCAGTAATTGTTTTAGTCAAAGAGTTTTGAATTAATTTTTTTAATAAAAATAATAAAAAAAATTAAAAAAAATACCGAACTCCAAGGAAAATTCGTAAGTCCCTTATGCCCGCGTCACACTGTCCCGATTTTAATATACGATGGACACCCGAATGCGAAAATTGTAAGTTCGTACGAAGTTGGTCCCGATCTCGTTAAAATACAAAAAAGTGACCGAAGCAAGTACGATGAATAAGGAAGTCTATATGATGGTGCCGAAATTATATACGATAGCAAAAGCCCGATCTGGATACGATCAGTCCCGATTTTGAAAATTTCAATGATCGTTTTGCCATCGGCGTAAAAATCGGGACAGTGTGACGCGGGCATTAACAAATGGCAAAACGAAATGCCAAAACACGTCAAACAAATGAAAAACAACTATCATAGTCCTGATGATTAAACCTGTTTAAATATAAAAAAGAAATCCAATAAAAGATTAAAGTAAAAATTATTTCAACAAAAATAAACAATGAACCATTAATGTGGTATTCAAGTATGAGTAAAATGATATTTAAACCTATGTTTTTTCTTAGAGTACAGAAAACCAGATTCACCAGGAGGTAAAAAACTCATGAGTAAAAAATGGAAATTGCCGTCCATGCCACCAACGGCTGTACAACATGTTCGCCACAAACGTGAAGAGAGGATTCTTCGGGATGGTTGTCTGAGTCATCGAACAGCAGTGGCAGTTGCAGCACAAGGACAATATATTAGATACATGTTGGAATATATGGCATTCCAGGCTAGTCCGTGAAAGCATTCGTGATCAAATGTTAATATACTTACCCATTGTAAGCACATCGTGAACTAATTTTCAAAATGACAATTATTTTCATTCAATTATTGTATTAAAAATGTATATTCTTATTCAATAGGACAATGTCTCAAAGAAAAATGTAATAGATAAAATGTTATGATATTCTTCCAATGAAAAATAGATTTTAAAAAATGCAAATGAAACATCGGAACTGATTATTTTTACAGAATAAATGCTAAACAATGATAAATCTTTCTCAATGTGTTATGTGTGTCATAATACTCTTTTTGATTGTACTGTATACCAACATTTTATTTAAACTTTCTATTCCAATACTAGTCTATTAGCAATATTTCATTGATGAAATATACTTGATAGAGGATAGCTTTTCAAAAAGAAGCTATTAAACCAAGAGATCCAAAGGGTGAAGTTGATATCATGCTTTCGAAATATTTACGGACGCCCTCACGAGTTGGTTGACCGTATTGAAAAAATCTTATCCTTCAATGAGGATTTTGAACTACATATGATATACAAAGATTCAGTGTCTGTTCGCAGAGATGTTTTCAATGTAATGAATGATAATCGGTCATTAAATTGAATCAAATATCGGAAACAGGAATGTCTACCATTTAAAGCTATGACTTTAATTATTTCCAAGAAGTATTTTTTTCATGCTAAAATTTCAGTATAAGAAAGTATGGATAACAAGTAAGCTGAAATACAAAAAAAATGAAAACAGCTATTCAATTATGAATTAAGACTGGGCTTCGGAGTAACGGTAATAAACTCATCGTAGATACCAGGATTAAAATGATGTACGCCATATGCGCGTTTTGTCCAAAATAAAATTACCCTCGAATTAAAGCAGTTAGAAGGATATATAAAATACGAAGTTGAAGAGAATTTAGAACCCAAAATTACGAAAAGTAAATCTACTTATAAGAGGTAATGAATATTTGAAATGTTTTCTTAAAATATAACATTTTATTTCAACAGTATCAGAACATTAAAAATACCCTCCTCTTACACATGTTTATTTGTTACACAGAAAATTTTGGTCAGAGTCATTACACATATCTCGTTTTAGGAAAACAAATTCGAATCAAACCTTTCAATCATGTAAAAGTTATCTCCGTGAATTGTGACTATTTTTTTTATAAATATAGTTGCTTATGGTTTAATGTGTATTACGTCCTTTAATCATAAGCAATTATTTATCATTTGTCATGAACGTTTCAAAAAGACGGCACGAATTAACAAAAAGTTTGCCCAATTTCCCATCTCGACGTTTCACTTTGTAGCTGATGATCTATCTCTAAAAATTGCAAAGTACAGTGATTTCGTGAAATCTAAATAAGAATAAATCAACGGTGAGCGTTGGTTAAAAAAGCACACTCGATGAAGAAAAAGGTGCTTTCAACTTTGACTTTGGGAGATTCCTATACTAGTGTTTCTTACCAACGAACCAATCGGTAACATAACAAGAAAGTTACGAAAGAAGGACGGAAGATACCAAAGGAACAGCCAAAGTCATAAATCTAAAATAAATTAACATTGCCATGGCTGAAAATGAAAAAAAGACAAACAGACAAACAATAGTACACATGACACTACATAGAAAACTAAAGAATAAACAACACGAACCCCACCAAAACCTAGGGGTGATCTCAGGTGCTCCGGAAGGGTAAGCAGATCCTGCTCCATATGTGGCACCCGTCGTGTTGCTTATATGATAACAAATCCGGTAAATAGTCTAATTCGGTAGGTCTTATTAATAAAAGGGAAGAGGATTGCAGTTACGACGTAAGGAACATAATCGATATTATTTGTGAAACGGTTATTACTTAACGGTCAACCAACTAGTGATGGCGTCCATAAAATTAATGAAGGAATGATTTTGAACTTTACCATTTGGAACTCTTGGTTTAATAGCTTCCTTGTGAGCAGCAACCCTCTATCAAGAAAATCATGATAGGAAATGCAAGCACGGGAATATCGTACAAATTGAGAGATATATACCCCGTATGCAGGTACTGCTGGAATGTTGCTACTTAGAAATGGAAAGTTCACAATTGAAAAGCTGAAATCGTCTCTTTTGTCGTAAAGTTTTTGTTTTCAACCGACCCTAATTGTCAATTTGTAGATGTAAGTCAAGACATGAGGCCGACTTAACTGTATATGTAGTATCCTTTATCTCTAGTTGTTCGATGGGATAGATGCGTTCCACATAGTCACCAAATTTTGAAATATTTAGTAAAAGAACATCATCTATATAGCAGAAAGTAGAGTTCAAGTTAGAGTTAAAGAATGTTACGAAACATATGCTCTTACAAGTAAAGTTATCTTTTCGAAATCCATTATGAGTGGCGAACCGCAATGTAATATGTGTATCATAAATGCTCACCGATATGCTCGATATTTTGTAGTTGAAAAATTGTCCTTTTTCATAGTTGTCACCAAAATGCGCCTTTTTGCTAATGCTTTCTTTCCATCTGGAAGTTGACGAATGTTGCTAGTGGAGCACGAACTCCTTACGATTTCAAAACACCTGAGTTTATATATTTCTTTGTGATGCATCCTAGTTTGGTTTTATGAGTGGTCTTTAATGCTATTTCGTTATTTAGTGTCTGTGCTTCGTCAGTAATGTTTATGTCCATTAATTTTCTTGACTACTGATTTGTGTGTTCATTTAAAAAATTGAAAATAATACTTCAAAAATTGCATGTCACCCAAGCACTTTTATATATATGATGTTCTCTTACTAATTAATTAATATTTGGTGACTATGCAGAAGCATCTATCCCACCAAACTTGAGATAAACGATACAACCAATACAGTTTAGTCTGCCTCATATCTTGACTTACATCGAGATATTGACAACGAGGGATTTGAAACAAAACTTTACGAAAAAAAAGCTGATTTCAGCTTCCCAATTGTGACTTTCCACTTCTATGTAGAAACATCCCAGCAGAGCCTGCTTTCAGAGTACTAGTTTATATCTCCCAGTTGATACGATATTTCCGGGCTTGCATTTTCTATTCTAATTTTTTTATAAGAGTAACTGCCAATAAGGAAGCTATTAAACCATTAGTTCCAAATGGTGAAGTTGAAATAATCCCTTCGTAAATATTACGGACGCCATCACGAGCTGGTTTGCTGTTATGTAATATCACAGATGATAGATCATAAGTTCGTTATGCCGTAATTACAATCCTTTTCACGAATTTGACCTACCGATTAAGACTATTTATCGGGTTTGTATTAACCGACCGGTGCCAAATGTGGAGCAGTATCTCCTTACATTTCTGGTGCACCTGAGATCACCACCCGTTTTTGGTTGGGTTCGTGTTTTGCGTAGTCCTCAGTTTTCTAGGTTATGTTTTGTATACTATCGTTTGTCTAGTTGCCTTTTTTTTTAATTATGGTGTTGTCATTTTATTTTCGACTTATGAGTTTGAATGTTCCTTTGGTATCGTTCGCCCATCTGTTAAGGATTTACTTTCATCATTAACGACTTAAGCCAATTTTTTTAGGTCAAGGATGCACGAGTACCAAATGTCGTGAAGAGCTTAATATGACCAAGAGAGTTTCACATTCAGTCATGTATTGAATTGAGTATTTTCCGGTCAACCTATCTTCCAGAACCTACCTATAATAGTATTTGTTCTCGTCCTTTATATGCATATATGGGTATTTACCGTTGGGCGTTAAACAAGTAACAAGTAATGAATCAATCCATCCGTTGTCAGATCCTGTAATTTTTAATACGCCGAAATCTACCTCTGATTTGCAAATCAATTGTCAGGATCTACCATTTTTCTTATATCAAATACTTGTATATAAGTAAAACGAAATATTTTCTTTTAGAGTTTCACGTAAATGAGACAAAAGCTTTTTCATATAACAACGAACCTGCGTGCACCGACGTGTTAAGTAACTTCCATTTACTTAATGAAAAGAGTGTCAATGTCAAAATTAAACGCAGTAGCGTCTGAATTTTTAATAAGCTTGAACTGTATCTTCAATTTCTATCGAAATCAATGACAGGAACTTTTTATTTAATGAAGTGTAAATTAAAAGTGATGACATTCGATAAAGAGCTTTTTATTTGCATTTTAACACATGAATGTTTTGCAACATGATTAATGGAAGTTCAGGTCAACCTGTTGTAAATTATAAACAACTGTCATACAGGTAAGAGGTTAATTCAGCTTTAAAACCAGTCATACAAGTAGGAGGTTAAGTCAGCTATAAAACCACGTGTTACTTACAGTTTCCTCGAAAAAAGCTCACTCTAAAGTCAGGATTTATTGCAGCTGTTTCTTTTACTTTTCCCGTTGATTGATAGCGTTTGAATTTGTCAGTTATTTCAAATTGACCTCCCCCTTTTTCAATTTGCCTTTGAGTTAGGTATTTTGATATAATTCTATACAACATGCTTCCACGGTAGTTTTATGGGATACCATGGAACTCGTTTTTTCTACGCTTTGCTTGTATGTAAAACAGTATACGATCAAGTTTGATAGTGGTTAAGTATACTTGGCTTGGTATGAAATATTACCAATATTACCAGTTGTTACACAATTAAGTTTGTACTTTAAATTAGCAAGTTATATTTCTCCTTTCATTTGTTTGATATTTTGCTATCATTTAATGTTTACCTCTACAAATTGTTGTCACCTTTGGTCTTTTTGAGTATTTGTCTCATTGACAATCTACTTATTGTTATCATGATGGTAGAATGTAAACTGGGTGTTAAGAGGAAAACCACAATAAATAAACAGTTGCATTTTCCAATGGTTGCCATGCATATCTGGTGAGATGTTTTTATTATCGATGAAACTTATTTTTTCAACAACACAACAAAACAAAACCCATATTATTTATTTATTATAAATGAAAATGGGGAAATTAGAATGTTCGATTGTTGTTTTTACTTTGAATGAATACATACTGGGGTTATCAGTAAATGTCAAATAAATCCTTAGAGTTACGGAAACATTGTATTACCACTAAAATATTTTCTATAGGCAGTCAAAAGAACAAAAAAATGTGAATTTAATAGTTTACTTAACAAAACATACAACTTAGTAACAACAAATCAAAATGTATTTTGTCAGAAGAGCATAAAACAGATTCAGAAACAAATATCAATCTATCAGTTTAATTTAATTTTCCTATGATAATAATATATTCTAACACTCAACTACATTTAAAACATATGATCTTTAGAGTAAACCTTGAAAATAAGCGTTCTGAAAATAATCCATATATGAATTAAAAATCAATTGCTCAAAGAACAATTACAGGTCTTCCCACGTTTGAATTCACATTTGTTGATCAGATATAGTATAGTAATTTGGGATATAAAAAGTCCCTCATGATGCCAGAAGATAACTTATTTTGCACCGATTAAAAAAAGTGTACAGTATTTTGTTTTCTCTAAATAGGGAAAGATGCAGCAACTTCAGTTTACTTATAGTCTCTTTAGCAATCTAATGTTTGGTTACTTTTTGCTGATTCCACAAACATATGGTTCCCTTATACTTCTGTTTGAGTTTTATTTTCAATATCATAAAAAGTAATACAAAAGAGTACATTAGCCCTTAAAATCCTTGTAACGTACAGAAACGAAAGCACTGCTTTATCAAATCTAATTGGAAAAGAAAAGCTATTTTTTCAAAATCAGTTGAATCAAATATTAATGAAACTCAAAGCTTATCATTACCAAAATCAATGGTACTACTACATTTCTGTAAGTATAAGCGGATTTAAAGTTATTGAGAACAATATTTTTATTTATATATGCCAGAAGTTAACTTTGAAAGAGAACAAAGTCTGTTAACTTTGTAATCAGATATACAAATTTGGTGGTATGCTTTACCATATGAAAATCTTTATCAACAGGGTAATCGTATGTGAAAATGTTTAGATTCACTAGTATATTGATATGTCTAGTTATTGATTGTCTTACATCACTATATTTCAATCTTTCAATATTTAGAATCGAGGGCAATTTTAATTTTAACTATCAGACTTGTTTTAGTTCAAATGATTTGAAAGCATAACAATTAAAACGATTAATATCATCAAAACAAACAAAACAGTGAACCATGAAGATAAGGTAAGGATTGTTATATAAAATTACTATAAAAAGTGTAAATATAAGTTAAATCATCAACGTGCACTAAAGCTTTCATTGATAACATTATTCAACTATATAAACCTTTGATAAATATATCATTCTATCGTACATGTACTAAACTTATAATACATATAAGTAGTGTCTCTTTGGTATAGTTACATTTCATAACAATTAAAATTTCAACATCAAATTCTCGTAATTGTATCCTCACCGGAATCGTCTTTCGCATGAATTGAAAACAAGTCTGACTTTTTAAGACATCTTTTGTGTGCCTTCTTTAAGCTGCTATTGTATTTGGTCTGATATGTCATTACTTTCATAGACAAAAAGCCCACACTTTTATCAGTAATACAACACATTCCAACAAATAGCAAACACAATGCAACCTAGATAGACTGCTAATGCGATCCACCAAATGTACTGATCGTGGAGTTTCTGTTCAAAGTTCTTCAAAACTACAAGCCCTATTGTCAGTCCTGCTAAAGCTCCCATCAGATGGGCTGTGTATCCTACAGGTGTGTCATTGACTTCTGAAGAATATCTGTCCCATATAGCAAACCCAACATCCGCACTCGCTGAAAAATAACATATACTAGTATTCAAATCAGCATTATGTAAAAGATTTTTTTTCAACATTTTCTCTATTCGTCCATTCGTTTATTTGACATTAGAGCTTTAAGGTATGCATCAACTATAGATGTATATACTATTTTTTAAATTCACTTGAAATTAAAATATTATTTTTCGATCGAAAACTAATTTATCACTTGATATAAAATTGATATGGGGAATGTGTCAAAGAGACAACAACCCGACCATAGAGCAGACAACAGCAGGAGGTTACCAACAGGTCTTCAATGCAGCGAGAAATACATGTGTCCTAATAAGAAGCAGACTTTATTTCTTAAGTTATAGATGAAATTTGATAGATGCAGCGTAATCTTATCTTTACTAAACGAAAGCTTGAACGAATATTGTAACCACTTTTTTAATTATACGATATCCTTAGAATCGGCTCTGTATAGTAGTTTGATTTGAAAGTGAACATTTTGTGAGAAACAACTTTAGATATCATTTTAAACCTTTATAGTTTGCATGAAATATTTTGTGTTTCAAACATTCAGTTATCGCTTTTTACTGTTTAAACATCGGACTTTTTCACAGTATTTGCAATGTTGACTTGCCATTTATCCAACAAGTGCAACGTAATTCACATGCAATTATATTGTCGTTATTGAGATTTCTCATGCTTCACATTGCTGTGTTAAGTTCGTGGCGTGTTTCATAAAAAAATTCTGAAATGTTATAAATACAATTTATCATATGCTTAACGTAAGAATAGTTCATTTAAATGATTTGGTCGGTACTGCAAGTCATGCATTACCAACATCCTTGCTTAATGTGTATCGAATGACATAAAAAAATTAGTAGACTTGATGCAATCTAAAATTTCAGATTTTTTTTATATTACTTTGTTTGTAATCTGGAATCATGCCGTTCAGGACTTTATTGGTGCATATCCGGAAATTAAGTTCAACAACCACAGTATATTAGCACCAAAGAAATATTCTCATGTAATTTATTAACAAAATCTGAACCGAAGGTGCACTTAAACAGCCCTCCATCTTTGTATACCAAGATTAAACATTCAACGATTATAGAATCCACCCTTGTGTATGTTAATAAGCGGTTGATGAGACTCTGAGTATTGTTTGAGAACACAAATCAAATGGCGGTCAGATTTGCTTCCTAAGGCTTTACACTAAGTAATTATCACATCTCCTTAAAAATTTGTCGCCGAATGCTAACCTTCAATAATGATAATGGTATCGTCCGTTTTTATATATGCTGGCGTTTGTTTTTATTGCAGTTTAGCTTTTCTGTTGCTCTGTTATTTTCTTCTTGTGTTTCTTTCGGTTTTAGTTTATCATCCGGATTGGTTTTTCTTAATCGAGTTATCACTATTCAACTACTTTTGCCGTTTTTTAGGGACACTCCAACATATATAGTACTAGGGATGTTCATTCAAATAAGTATCAACATACATAAGTTACATTTAGATAAACAAGGGTCAATCAAATATCGAATATATCATAACTAAACAACCCACAGTATCAGATACTTACCAATTATTAATACCGCTGCCAATTTCACGATGCCAAGTTCCATATTTGAATAATTCTGTAAACGAGGGAGTATTGCATTATCATTTTTACTCGTACAAAGCAAAACAAATCATTATTGATTCACCAAAAACATATTTATATGATTATGGAGGGAAGGTAACTTCAGTTATATATTCCGAAAAATATTATTTACATATCAAAGGATAAAGCTTTCTTTTCATCAAATATTTTAGAATATCCGTGTTATGGATTATAAGACATATAGATATTGCAAATGCACAACGGGTACAGGAGCATAGTTTCGACTTTTTTTCATATGTAGTAGGCTATTTATGTGTTGAGTAAAAGTCTGGTGATAAAAGAAGAAATATCTGATTTTTGGTCACTTCAGTGTTCCGGTTTTGTTTTTCTCTTAATCGATTAATGACCGATGAACACCGATATACTGCTGTTGCCTCAATTTATATTGTCCTAACAAAACAAATCCCAAAATTTTCAGAATATTTCTGTGTACTATGACCTTGTCTTTTGATCAACAGATTAAGAACAAGAGTGTGTCTCCAGTACACGGATGTCCCATCCACACTATCATTTTCTGTGTTAATTGGAACGTGAAAATGAGGAGAAATCTCTAATTTGGCATTAACATTAGAAAGATCTCATCACAGGGAACAGGTGTATAAAGTTTCAAGTTGATTTGACTTCAACTTCATCAAAAACTACCTTAACCAAAAACTTTAACCAAAACTTCAACCTGAAATGGGACAGACGGACGAACATACAGACGAACGAACGGACAGAAGAACGGACGCACAGACCAGAAAACATAATGCCCGTAAATTGGGCATACGAATTAACAGGGTCGGTTTCTATTCAAATGTCATTCTAAAGTTAATTGTGGGAACAATAAGATATATGGTTCATTCGATAGCATCGAAAACCAAAATTTCTGCTGTTACCTTGTGACCTTTAAAATACAAATTCCAAAATCAATAGGGTGTGTGTTTAATCTAACTGTGCATTACTAAATCGAATTAGGTAAAAGTTGGACTTGGTTTAATTTTTTGATAACTACTGTTACCTTTAATGTAATTTAATAGGAATTTTCTCAATCTATAGAAGCATTGATTAGCAATCAAGTAGATAAAAGTTACACAAATCGTTTAAATTTTTTTATCTGAAAAAAGAGTTTATGAATAACTGCTTGAAATTATCGACACAAAAATTAATAAGGGTCTACCGCATACAATCGGGTAATGTATAACGTTCGGTAATCGTTGGTTCAAAAGATGTCAGTCTATGAACGGCTGATTCGAACTTGACCTTCTATTTAATGACTTGAAAACTAAAAGGTACATTGTATCCTTTTTCTTATTAGGCATTATTGTAGGTATTGTTTAAGGATAAAAAAAAATTGTTTGGAAACCTAAAAGATCATTTTAGGTCGACCAAACAGCACTTACCATAGTAAAAGTCGAGTTTGAAATTGGTACAACTCGGCTAATAATAAGCAAAAATGTGTTTCGGCCCTATTTCGTAAATTTCAATCCAATATAAAAAGGTAAAGCGAAGAAACAATAAAAACATTCCATATTTGTCTATTTTTCATTCCGAAATTTGATACCTTAAACAGATTATTGACAATAATAAAATTTGACAATTATACCTTTAAACTTAGAATCAAAGATAAGTTGTCGTCACAAAATGTGGTCAAAGAGTCCAGCAATACAAGCATGCAATTATTTTAAATAGTGCATGTATGCATATGATTATTCGTATATTAGAGTGTCTAAATGTATATTCATGTATTTCTAGACAGTAAATGTCTACGATATCATCAAAAATACCAAAACAATGTTAGCGCTAGAAATATATTTTAAAGAAATCAAAAACAATTTTAGTTGAAATAGAATCGGGAATGGAAATGGTTAAAAGTCTATTTATAAAACATACCAAAACAATGTTAGCTAAATGAGCTGCCAATAATGCATATACTCCTCCAGAAGCACCGACCAAGTATGCTTCCATATCAAATACTGATGTTCCAAGTGAACCTGTAATATAAAGAAAATTAACCTTAAATACTTGAGGCAGACTCTATTTCAATTAGTTTCGTTTCGTTTTGTTTTCGCTATTAACTGTTTTGTTTTCTCGTGAAAAAGGGTTACATCTATTTTCACTGTTAGATTTTGTTTTGAAAAAAAAAGCTGTGCCTCCAAAAAACTGCAAAATATTTACAAACTGAAAGTTTTTTATATATAATGTGACAAATCCTGTTGAAGTAATGCCCTTAACGATATCCAGTGATATTCAACTCATCACGGCGGAGTTTTTCATAATTCTGGAACACATGCTTATTTCCGAATTTCGAGCTTTAATTGACTATGTTGCTTCCTTCTTTCTGATTCAAACATAAACAATGTTTCGTCTATGATAATTTAAATGAACTTTTAATTTTCTACATGCAACGGTCTTGTACTTAAAATGGGGATACTAGTTATTAAGTGTATTGTATGTCTTATTCCTCTTATTACCTGCTAAAACTCCTGACATATACACCATACCAGTTCTTAGACATCCATGTATCATTTCTAAAGGAATCCCAACAGCTATCTGGACTACCATGTTGAAGATTAAATGTACCCATCTAAAAAATTGTAAGAAAATAATGAAATTACATATCACTTGATCATTAATCGTAAAACGTCGATTTTTGTATTCAATTTATCTAATCGTCGAACAACAGCTTTCCCTAAGAGAAAGGAGACAACTAGAAAAAAAATACCACATGAAAAACAATTTGAAGAAATAGAATTGAGTTATCGCTCTTTTCGTTTGTAACCATGTACGATTCAATAAATTTGGATATTAGAAGTCACAGAACTTTAGATTTTGCTACTACAAGATAAGCACATTCAAACGTAATCATTCTATAGTTGAATTGCGAATAGTGAACATATAGTTGATGTGTTTACTTAACAATGACAATGACTGATTTATACATTTAATTAATGTTAAACATTCTGTGTCATTGGAGAGTTGTCTCATTGGCAATCATACCCCATCTTTTTATTTTTTTTTTTTTTTTTTTTTTTTTTTTTTTTTTTTGAAGTAATCATACTTTATTGATATTTTTACATTTGTTAGTGGATACATCAAATACCGGTACCTTATCCCGGCCTCGTTAACCGTTAGTAGCATATAATTAATTTGATTAGTATTTGTTAGTTTCTTAACTGTAATATATACATTCATAAATCATTGTAAATTATAATATATCCAACTAAAAACATTATCAATATAGAATGATCAATAAATCTGAATAGATAAAAAAAAATTAGTAAATTATAAAGAATAAATAAATAAAAAAAACACAGAAGTTTTGAATTTTGGAAAAAAAAAAATAAAAAAAAATAAAAAATAATAAATATATTTTACTTGCAGGATATATTTATTCAAATATTTGTATACAGGCAATAACTTAGAGGAACCTACATGTAGTTATAAACACAGACAAAACATCCAGCATATATATAAAACCAGCATATAAAAGTATTAAATTATAATATAGGTGGTGGTGTGGATAAGGAAAGGAATGTACGTATAAATAATTCTGGTACATAATGTACCAATTTTTGATAATAAACTAGTCTTCTAAAATCGGAAGCCAGGGGTCCCAGCAGATATTGGCCTTATGGAAAGGTTTTCTTTTAAAAAATAAATTCTTTTCTAGTACCAGAGATTCTTTGAGGTAGTTTTTAAGTCCTGTAAAATTTACAATATTTTCACAGAGTTTAGTTCTGTAAATATAGAATTTTGTCAGGAGTATTATTAAGTTTTTTATCCTGTCATTTCCATTGTTACCTAAATTTCCAAATAAAATAATATCTATATTAACTGGAATCAATATTTGTGTTTGGTTATAAATCCAATCACCAAGTTCAATCCATAAATCTGAAATTTTATGGCATGTCCAAAATATGTGCTCAATATCTTCAATAGCTTCATTACAGAAAGTACATTTATCTGATTGTTTTACCTTAATTTTAAATAAAAATTCATTTGTGCCTATGATTCTGTGCACTATTCTGTACTGGAACCAATGAAGTTTAGAGCTTTTTGTGGTGTAGAAAGACATATTATGCACCTTTTTCCAATCAAAATTTTTTTTTAATCTTAAAGACCATTTATCTTCACAAGTAGGCCTAGTATTACTTTTTTCTAAGAAAATATTATACATATCTTTTGATCCTTTAACTGACAAAAAAAATGTTCTAATATTATTTGGTAGAACTGGTCCATGAACTTTATAAAGATTTTCTATAGAGATATTATGTTTAAGTGAATTTTGATATGATTTTATTGCTGATATAACTCCATTATAAACTAGAAAGTTAGATTTAATTTCATAAATATTTGTCCATTGTTCAAACGACATTAATTTACCCTCATTATCTACCAGATCGTTAATTAACAAAATACCGTTATTAGCCCAGTCTTTATAGAACACACATCTGCTACCTATTTTAATATTTTCATTATTCCAAAGTGAAACTGTTAAAAATTCTTCTTCATTTTTTGGTTTAAGTTTATATTGCATTTCTGTCCATGCTTTAAAAACATCTTTCCAAAAGGGGTTTTTACATTTATTTGGTGGGCCTAGAAATACTAGATCTTCAATATTAATATTTTCTGTACTTTCTATAAGTTTTTTGAGTTTTGTATTGTTTTTTAGCAACCGTCGGACCCACGTTAATTTTAACCCTTTTATATATTCTTCAATGTCTAACATTTTCAGCCCCCCAAATTTATGTTCCAGACATAATATTTTTCTTTTAATCTTGTCAGGCTTGTTTTCCCAAATAAATGAATATAGTGTATGAATAAGTTGTTTAAGAGTAGAATTGCATGGTGTAGGTAATGTTAGAAATAGATGATTTAATTTTGAAATAATTAGTGTCTTGATAATTGTTATCTTTCCCACTGGAGTAAGTGTTTGTCTAGACCAAATATTGATTATATTTCCAATTTCTTTTATTTTAGGATAATAGTTCAAAGATTCCATTTCTTGCAAATTGACAGAAAAGTTTATTCCTAATAGTGTAAACCTACTGGAACCCCATTCCAATCCCCACTTTACACACATGGTATCTTGACTATATTTTTTCTTTCCTATCCACACCACCTTAGTTTTGTCTAAGTTCATTCGGAGACCAGACATTTCAGCATATTTATGTAATAAGCGGAGAGATGCGTCAAGGGACTCTGGTGTACCGTCAAGAATAATTGACGTGTCATCAGCATATTGAGAGATCAAATATTCAGTGTCATCTATTTTAATTCCCTTTATTTCTTTATTTTTTCTAATTAATATTCCAAGTATTTCTGCACATAAAAGAAATATATAAGGAGATAAAGGATCCCCTTGTCTACAACCCCTTTGAATTTCAAAGAATTCAGATAAAATACAATTTTGAGAAACTGCAGAACTTATATTTTTGTAAAAGGTTCTCACCCATTGTTTTATAGAGGGGCCGAAATTGAAAAAATCTAAAACTTCTTCAATGAAACTCCATGATACAGAATCAAAAGCTTTTTCAAAATCTATGAGAAGGAGCAGTCCTGGTAAATCATTTAGTTCTGTATGAAATAATATATCGTAAATAAGACGAGTATTCTCCCCTATAAATCTACCCGGAATAAAACCAGTCTGATCACTGTTAATAATTTGGGGTAGAACTAATTTTATACGCTCAGCTATGCAGCTTGATGCTAATTTATATGTGGTATTTAGTAAACTTATTGGTCGCCAATTTTTCATGAACTGTCTAGGTTTATCTCCCTTTGGTATACAGGTTATAATACCTTGTCTTTGAGTTATTGATAATTCCCCCTTTTCGTAACCATTATTTATAGACCGAAATACAAATTTTTTTTTTCCATCTTTTTATTTTCATAATATACAAAAATCCTCGTTGTTTGCACACTGCAATATAGTTATCTACTTTGCAATCATACCACATCTCCTTATAGTAAAATAGCTCGAGACCAACAATGTACAAGTGAGGACACATTTATACGTACCCCGCATGTATGAAGGTATAACATAGAAACCTCCAGAATTCTACTCGTTTATCTGGTCTGTAGATAAGCACACTCTCTACTGGCAATGGTCCGTTATGGTTTATATTACCATTCTCTACACAGTAATAGGCAAACAAGGCTATCTAAAAACAAAGATATTTCTTACATAAACTGTTTGAAATATTCTATATTTGCTACAATGAGTGAGAAATTTAAGAAGAATTAGATCGAGCATAGATAACAATTTTAATTATCTTTGAACTTTATCTAACGGGTGCTATGCTGGTGCTGTTAACAGCAATATTATTTTCATGGTTGTTACAGCAGATTATTTTTTTAAACAAATGCTTTTCATGAAGCGCGGTAATTCAAATCAAATAAATACGGAATTAAGTGCTGCTTTCTCAGAAACAGACCACTGCCACTTACGCAATTCAGGGAAAACAAACTTTAATTTACTTCTAACAAATCTTTACTTCAATTAAACCACTGGTGTTTGTCAGTATTTATATTTCATTTCTATAACAAAATTTTGGGACATGAACAATCCTGATAAAGTTTCAGAATTAACACATTATTTGTATAATTTTGAATGCATGTATTACTAATAGTTTTAATAGAAAACAATAATTGGATGTTCAGACCCATCGACAAATATAGAAAATAAATTTCAAGAGAAAGCAAAATATGTTTAACTGACCTCAATAAGTGTTATTACTGGAACAAAAATCGGCGGTGGACAGCAATTATATCTATCTGCATAATACTGTCTTTCAACGTCATCTGTCAAAAAATTTCGGGCTACTGCACGCACCATCACTTGAAAAAAAGTAGTTCTATCTTTCCTACTTAGACATTCTAGTGTTTCTTTACTCTGACCATCAACAGCTAGTCTAAAACTTGGTGTTCTTTTATTACTCATCTATTGAAATAGAACAATATTCAGTGATTCATGTAGGTCTTACTCATATTTACGATTGTCATATATTTTAAGGTTTTTTCTAAGAAAAGTGGCGAAAAATAAATATTTAAATGATGCCTAACTGTGTTTTAAATAGTATTTATTATTTTATTTATCAAATAAAAACAATAGATGAAGAATTGTTGATTGTTTAAATTGTTTCGTTAGTCATTGATACATACTTTTTAATCGAAGGGGCGTTGTTTGTTAATTGTATCATTGTAAATAGTTTTATTTACAGAGTATATCGTCAAATATGGTAAAATCGAAAACTAATCGATATCGCATATTACAATTAGTAATCAGAAGTTATTTAGATCATGGTCATCGGCAATTCTAAAATCAATTTCATTTTTTTTTCTTAATTATAAAATTCTCTGTATAAATGACACTGAAAGAAAATCTTATAGTGTTTTTATGGAATATTGGATATGTCAAGGAAATCTTTGGAAAAGTTGGCTTAAGAAAATAATTCGTCGTCGTTTTGTTTAAAATTGTCTGACTATTATGATGTATAAAAACGACTGTTCACACAATTCAGAATTAAACATAAAAAGATAAAAAAAAATGTTTCGAAATGTAACAGAAGATAATAAAATACAATTGAAATATTGTTGTGGAAAGTTGTCTCATTTGCAATCTGACCGCTTATTCTTATTTTTTTAAGTCAAAATCTATTCAGCAGGAAATTATTTTAAATTGTGTCTTTTTAGAACTCTCTGGACTTTATATATATATTTTTTATTTCTTTATTGTTATGCATAAAAGAAGATACGATATATGCATAAATGAAGGAAATGTGTAAAGAACTATTCTGTTATATAAGGTTCGGTCATTCCTAAACAGGACTCAATTCTTTTTCTGCTGTAATTGCTAATTTACTCCAAACACTCAGAAATAAAACTGGCAACCTTGAAATTGATTTATAGAAAGGATAACAGCCTTGAGCTGTCACGCATCTTTTTTAATGCTATTGTCAATTACTAGTGTTATGTAATGTAGAGCCAATTTTTGACAGCCTAAACCATTGACACAAATTTTCTATTGAGGATATATTCATGCCGGTAAATCATTTCACATTTACTGTAAAGTTATGGTTCATTACACAACATTTCTAACTAACTTTTAAATTTAATTAATATGTTTTTTTTAATATTATCATTTTAAAAGCGATATCGATGACAACCACTCTATTACGAAAAAAAATGTCCTGCTTTAGTGTGGTGATATTGTTCGTTGCATATGTTATGGCAAAAACCGCTGTATGTTGCATGAACTTAAAAATACTTTGAACCATTTGTTCAACCAATAAGTTTAGCAATTACAATGAACTGATTAAAAATGCAAATTATAATATCTAATCGACATTTTCATCTCTTTTAAATTCTTTTAAAATAACTATGGAAAGTTCACACGAGCAAATATTAAAAAACACAATAACAAATATTCATAGAGTGCATATCGTAATTGATGTTTATTGATTAAGAAGCATAACCGTTCTATACTTCTATACAATTAAATATATATGTCAACGTTAAGAGACCTTAGTCGAATAAGCCTTCAATGGAATCGACAAAACAAAGTGTTCACAGCTTGTCACTATTTCCCCGAGAAATATTACTAGAAAATGATGCGTTAATCAGACTCACATCAATTTAACTTTCGATCATTAAGTTTTAATAGAAGAGACTTTTTTTTATATAACCGACACTTGACTCCGGAGATAATATTTTTCGACAGGTTACCTTCTCTGTGGCTGGACAGCCTGGTTTTCGGTCAAGTAAGATCAACTTACAGAAATAGAATCAAGCTTACCATCGATATAATTTAGGGAGAAAACTTACTGTTTTATGTTTCCTATAGTTAACACGACAAAATCATCTGAAACCAGTAAGCTTTCCACTCAAATTGCAACGATTTTATTTTAGATTTGACTATTTTAAGTAGCTAAGACATGACCGATTATGTCTTATCATAGGTAATTTCTGTAGAAAAAATATACAATCCGAAGAGAAAAGTTGAAAATATGAAAAAAGTCTATTTGGCACTTCATTACTTTAAGTAATAATGCTGGTAAAAATGACAAAACATCTAAGGTAATCTATTCCTGAGGTAGAAAAGCCTTAGTATTTCAAAACTTAAAAAGTTTTGAAAACAGTGAATTTATAGTGCTGACTACTGGGCCGGTGATGAATGTGGGAATGAAAACTCCATCAGCAGTGACATCGACCCAGTGGTTGTAAATAAACTCATCATAGATACCAGGATTAAATTTTGTATTTACGGCAGACGCACGTTTCGTCTACAAAAGACCGATCAGTGACGCTCGAATCGAAAAAAAATTAAGAGGGCCAAATTAAGTACGAAGTTGAAGAGCATTACGGAAAAGAATTCCTATTTACAGCTATGGGGAAATATATTCCTGAGGTAGAACAGCCTATGTATTTCAAAACTTCAAAAGTTTTAAAGTTTTAAAAACAGCAAATTTATAAATATGACCATATCAATGATAAGTCATGTCAGCACTGACTACTGGGCCGGTGATACCATGGGGGAATGAAAACTCCATCAGCAGTGACATTGACCCAGTGGTTGTAAATAAACTCATCAGAGATACCAGGATTAAATTTTGTATTTACGGCAGACGCACGTTTCGTCTACAAAAGACCGATCAGTGACGCTCGCATCCAAAAAAGTTAAAAAAGGCCAAAAAAAGTACGAAGTCGAAGAGCATTGAGGACCAAAGACCCTAACATTTTTGCAAAATACAGCTAAGGTAATCTATTCCTGAGGTAGAACAGCCTTCGTATTTCAAAATTCAAAAGTTTTGAAAACAGTTAATTCAAAAATATGACCATATCAAAGATAATTCATGTGAGCACATAAGTGCTGGCTCCTGGTTTGGTGATAGCCTTTGGGAATTTAAAATAAACTCATCATTTTTCCAGCAAAAGACAGAGTTAAAGTTTTTATGAGTGCGTCATTTTTCTTTTAAAAGAATGTCTTTTTAATTTATTTTTTCTTGAAAGTTCATTTTGAATGACATTTGTCAAATAAGATACATTCACATTTTTCGGGTGCATTGGGTTGACATTTTTTTTACACGTAATACAACAGGACACTTGCACTCAAACACATATTGAAATTTGCGCTTTTGACCTTTATATGTACATATCAACAAAAATTGACCGGACATTTGCATCTTTATCTGTATAAGTTTACTTGTAATCTTAACCGGATTTACCACAGTCAATTCAAAGGGAACTATAGTCCTCGTATAATCATTCAATAGTCAATAGTGTTGAAAGTATGAGTCCCCGAGGGTATCACCAGCCCAGTAGTCAGCACTTCGGTGTTGACATGAATATCAATTATATGGTCATTTTTATAAATTTTCTGTTTACAAAACTTTGAATTCTTCAAAAACTAAGGATTTTCTTACGCCCAGGAGTAGATTACCTTAGCCGTATTTGGCACAACTTTTTGGAATTTTTGGGTCCTCAATGCTCTTCAACTTTGTATTTGTTTGGCTTTTTAACTGTTTTGATCTGAGCGTCACTGATGAGTCTTATATAGACGAAACGCGCGTCTGGCGTATTAAATTATAATCCTGGTACCTTTGATAACTATTTACACCACTGGGTCGATGCCACTGCTGGTGGACGTTTCGTCCCCGAGGGTATCACCAGCCGAGTAGTCAGCACTTCGGGGTTGACATGAATATCAATTATATGGTCATTTTTATAAATTTTCTGTTTACAAAACTTTGAATTCTTCAAAAACTAAGGATTTTCTTACGCCCAGAAGTAGATTACCTTAGCCGTATTTGGCACAACTTTTTGGAATTTTTGGGTCCTCAATGCTCTTCAACGTTGTATTTGTTTGGCTTTTTAACTGTTTTGATCTGAGCGTCACTGATGAGTCTTATGTAGACGAAACGCGCGTCTGGCGTATTAAATTATAATCCTGGTACCTTTGATAACTATCATGGTTCCTCTGAATGTATCAATTTGTGGATCAAACCGATTTTTGAACCATCTGCTGTTCATATTTATTTTGAAGAGAGATAATTGACCTTATAAAGTGAAATATTTAGGAAATTGAGCTTTTTATGTGTTGAATGTGAAATTTCGTATTTATTTATCTCTTTTGAAAAATGGCAATCACATATCTTTGTATTTACTCATTAAATCTCGTTTTTGGAAAGTAGTGGTATTATTTTTTTCAAGTGCAGTAGTTATATGTGACACAGTAGATGTATGTTTTTTTTTCATGTAATATTTCACTTATTAGAATAACTTTTTTCAAATTCTAAATATTGCTCTTTTTTTCTTTTCGCTATATAATATTTTTCAGCTTTCAAAATTCTCATGGACTTTTTGAAATTAAATATTTTCTCCAAAACAGAGAAATCCTGTAGGGTATTGGTCAGTCGGAAAGTAACTTAACAATTTAAGAATGCATGAAAAGAACAATTTGAGGCTGTTTATAAATAAATGAATGTGCTATTTTTGTGATATAACATGTTTTTTTAAAAAATTAAAACCATCATAACTGAAATGTTATGATTATTATTGTCCTGTTGAAAAAATGTAATGTAGAAAAAGTTCTTATTTCTTTTTTTTGTAAGTGCAAATGTCCATTTAAAATAGCGCAAAGGTCCAATCAAAAAACGCAAACGTTCTCCACCAAATTAAGATTTATATCTTTTATTGTTTCTTATATATACGAACGTGTGTTATATTATTATTGTAACAAATATCCTAACAAAATATATTACAATGAAGCAGTAAATGAAGAAATAATGATAATAATGATATTATTTTTTTATCTGTGCAAATATTTTCTAATGTTTCAATTATTTTTTGCATTTGTTATTTGTAATGCTGTTTGTTTTCAGTAAAAATAACTTTATTAATTATGATAAAAGTGTTTCCTTACCTACTACATGATTCTGTTTTTGAAGCTGACCAAAATGAGATTGCAAATCCTAAAACTAATGCTTTATAATAAAAAGATAGAATATCGCTAAATACAAATTAAAAATTAAAACTTCAGATAGTTTGCACAATGCAAATTAAAGAATTATAAATATTGGATATTATGCCAGGTGACATCTATACTTTTGGATTTCACGTCAATAACGGTCCATTTCATGTTTTCAAAGTTACGCAGTAAATTCATGAATACATAATCGTAACGGAATTGATTCTTATATTTACCCAAAATCTCCGGGGACACGATAAAGCGAAATTACTTTTTCAAGATTTTTGAAAAAAAACATTAAAAATTAATTTGAAATTATGTTCAGAATAAAAAAAGTATTACACCTGTCGAACTGAATGAATCCATTGCTTATTAATGTTGTTTACGTTATATAAGAATGGTCCAAACATACCTTGGGAATTTCTCTACAATTATGTTAGTCAATGCCATAAAAGAACATTGCTCGACTTGTTTTAACAATTAACTTGAACTTTTGTCAATTTTCCGATGGGAATTGTAGTCAATAAAATTCAGAAAAAAATATATTTATCTTTTATTACAATTCGGTAGAGACTTTGAATTTTTAATTGTGAAGTTTAACAATCATCTTTTAACTTGTTTTAATTCTTTATTACTTAATGATTTAGTTTGTTGAATTATTGATGTCAATGTCCTCATAGTGGTACCATAATTTGAAATTATGTCCTCTTCAGTAATTATAAAATAATTTCGATAGCTAAATTAAAAAATAGTTTGTATATCTGTCACGTATATGTGTTCAACATTTATTTTGAATGGTGGTAAATTTGGACACATATGCATTTTGATAAATTTTGAGTTTGTAGTCCCTAAAATAGAGAACAGCCAGAATATAAATATAGGAAAATGCGTTGTCAGTTTGTTTTAGATTTACGAGTTTGACTGTCCCTTTGGTATCTTTCGTCCCTCTTTTAATAATACAATGCTACTTCTATTTATTTAAGGTAGATTGATGGTATACCGCCATCTTGGATTGCACAATCACAGTACAAAATCGGTCTAGTTATTTGCCTAAATCTGCAAATTTGGAGACAGATTTGCAATTCAATTGTTCGAATTTTTTTTCTATTTAAAGAAAACTTGTTGATTAATTGTATTATACAAAATATTTTAAAAAATATCATTTTCTTTGGGTTTAAAATCGATTTTTTTCAAATGAGCAATTTAAGGGGAGATAACTCTTTCAGTACAAAATTCATACTGGGCTAATAGGGATTTTTTTTATATTTACTTGTAGCAAGAAAACAAGTTCGGTGACATCATGTTTCCTTTTTATTTTCATAAAACATTTTATGGAACCTTTCTTCTCACAATTTATTTCAAAATTCTATCTCATAGAATTTTTTTTATGCACACTAATGTGTTTTTTCATGAACAAACTAACCAAATTTTGGCAATTTTCAACGACTCAAAGCTTGAAAAATAGCACGGTGACCCATACTTTTTATGAAATTTTTTAAAAGAGCATAGTAAAATCTTCATTTTGGCCAATTATAAAAAAATTCTGTCTCAAAAAATATATACTGGTGATCTACCTTAACAAAACTAAGCTTTTATGTATGGAAGATGTGTTTAACAGAGAAAAAGAAAATGTTAATGTATAATTGCTCAGGACTATGTTAATTGAATACATTGCTTTATTTGACAATCATGGGCCACTGACGTGACCTCAGATAACTAAGAAAACCAATGTGCGTTTTATACGACGAGGGGAAATTTCACACAACTAACTACCCATGAGGGTCTTACACGGTCACAATTCTGTATGCCTATACATAAACTGGTATATATTTCAATGAATGTCACGTGATTTTGACAAAGAGCATTTTCTTTTATTTATCAGAAGGTTTACCTTTCTAATCATGTCTTGCTATGTGGAGTAAGGAAAATATACAATAAACAAATCAGACTACAGGGAAAATGTGATGTCACATATACATCGCCAACAATTTTTTGGAGGCATTTTCTAACGTTTGCTTGTTTACACTTTTAAATGTGTTTGCTTCAACAAATCAAAATGGCTGCTTCTCGAACGTGTTAAATAATTCGTCCGCTTCAAAACCAGACGTAATTAGTCTATTAAGCATGACATGAAGGAATAATTTCAGATACAAAAACAAAAAGACTTCGACTGGCAGAAAGTTGTCTCATTGGCAATCATACAACATCTTCTTATTTTTATACAAACTGTTTTAAACAAAAGCAGGTGTCGATTCCAAATGTTAAGCTTTATTAGTTTAAACATATTTATTTATAGTGGATTGGGAAACAAGTTTTGCAACTTATATTAATCCCTTTCCACTTTGCGGGTGCGAGTGCTGCCTTGTAGCGGCATTAGCCTGCTCTTTTTCGAAATCTACAAGGGTGTCTTTAACGTGCAAGAGATATGGCTCTCTCTTAACACGGGTCAGCCATTTATCGTCCCCGTCCGACGGACTATCATCGTTTCCTCAAGACCATACTCGCAAATGGTGTCAAGGGAGAGCCGAAAATTAAGCTTTATTAAAGTCGTACCCAGGTCGATCTGCGATTAACAATTCTACTTTACATATGCAGTATCTGTCTATGACAAAAGAAGGACAAAACATGCCAGAGGGACAGTCAAACTCATAGATCTATGAAAAATAAACTGACAACGCCATGGCTAAAAATAAAAAGACAAACAGACAAATAATAGTACAGAAGACACAACAAAGAAAACTAAAGGCTAAGCAACACGAACTCCACCAAAAACTGCGGTGATCTCAGGCGCTCCGGAATATATACAATACAATACTAGTATAAGGAAAACCATAATACAAAGTATAAATGAAAAATATTTGTTTCACATTGTTTTAAAGGGTTTCTAATTATTTTTCTGTTTTATAATATCCTAGACTAAACCATTGACAGAATAAGTCAAAGATGTAGGATTTGTAGTTTTTCTATTCTGATTTATTTTTTTGTCCTTCTCATATTAAACAATTGTATATTCAAACCCATAAACCATATGATATAAGTATATATGTTCCGTAATATTCACTAAGAAGGACAAACGACATAGTGCATAATACATTGGTGTATAATATCATGCATCGGGAATATGGAAATCAGGTCGCTGTTATAGATAGTCGATATAGTTCGAGGACAACTCCAATTAACATGGCCTGTTATTTTTCTTATTGGACAATATTTAGACATCTACTCAAAGAACGGCTATAAAAAAAGCTTTAGTCATAACAGCGACAGTGCGTGTCGTTTAATGTGATTTTTCTTCAATTTAATGATCCTGTGGTTTAAAAAAATGGTATTGCTGAATTATTAATGAAAACACTTTTAAAGCAATAAGTATCTATACATACACTTGTTTGCTTAAAGCATTGTACTAATTATGTTTCAAGCGACACACAAAAAAAATAAAATGAACAAGGCTGATAGAGTGTAGCTTGCTTAACGTCATGTGGCAAATGTTTCTTTAAAATTCGGGTAGAGGACAAATTAAAAATACATCTTGCAGGAATACGCAGCAAGGCGGGACGACCGGGCTTTAATTTAAAAGGAATATCACTTAAATCATGGGTATGGCAATGTTTTGCAATATGATGAGTTACCGTAAACAACAGAGAGCGTGGCATTCTGCTAAACGACGGAGCGCATGTAGACGCTCTTTAATACGCAGTTCTCATTTCCAATCAAATTTTAAAAATATATACATGAGTCTTGCAGCAGTATTAGATCAAACTACACACCTAACTGTGGAGTGCTATCTTAACCACATGCCCATCTGAGTAAGGCTTATATATGCACCGATCATTCATTCTTTGGGGTATATGGATTTTTTATTTTGGAACAAACTTTTTTTTTCTTAAACTTTGATCGTTGACATTTTTTTCTCAGTAAAATACAATCATACTCCTTTTTTCAAAAACAAGGCTTTACTTTCTGATTTTCAAAACAGATAAATGATTTTTTTAAAGAAACTCAGGATCAAGCAATTTGTGACAGAAAACAAATCCGGTCGACAGACTAATGATTGGTTTCGTAACAATCAAACTGTATGATTGATCAATTTAAACCCTACACTATCAGGACGTAGAAGAACATGCATTTTCAATAGCTTTATGGAAATCAGAGATAATAAAGCATCTGGAAAAGGAACAGCATAAGACGACATACTATTATTTTATCAATAAATTGTAATTATCCTACAATATTACCAAATCTACGAGCTCCTGATACGTCATATTACGTCTCTCAGGTTCCATACACTTCATCTGCAAAACTTCAATTGTGTGAGTGTCCATATCTTTAACAAATAAAGAATTCCTCAACAACCGGCGAATTTCTTCAACTCTTATCTCTCCAGGTTTTTGGCTTCCAGGCTTACAAAACAAAAATAGCACGTGACATTAGTTTTTTAAATAGAATAAACAAATTAAAAGGCAAATGGAAAATCAAGACACTACATATAAAAATGAAAAAAAAAATAAGGATGAAATTGTCTCCTCTATCAAATATGGTTTTAAAGAATTCTTATTTATCACCTGAATAAAGGAACACAGTTTTGCTATTTTTTAAGTTTTAAAAAGGATGAGGAATAAATTGCCGATCCGACATATATATTCCCACCAGAGACCAAATGAAGAATATTTGAAACACTATTGGTCACTGTACGACCTTAAACAATGCGCAAAACCAATATATATCGATCTAGTGAGCTATCAAACGCCCGGAATTATAAAATGTAAAACAGTTCAAGCCGCAAAACCGACTGCCTGATTTACGTAAAAAAACAATGAACGACATTTTGATATACAGCAACACACGACAATCACTGAATTACAGGCTCCTGACTTGGATCAGGCACATACATATTGTGGCGGGGTTGAACATGTTGGTGGGCGCCCAAAACTCTGTCTTAATTTTGACACATCCAAAACTGACATAATTCTTGAAGTCTTTGCAATCTAAAAATGGCTATATACTCGAAGCCAAATACCATCAGAATCCGATATTATGTAGTGGTGACGAGCATTCGTTTCAGGAACACTTCAGTGTATAAACAAAAGCATGGTTTTTATTTTCGAAAAATTACATTTCACCTTAAAAAATCAAGACAGTAATTTAAAAAAAGTAAAAATATTAGTTACACTTACCCACTCAAAGAAATGCCTCCAGTTCTAAAAATGTAAAACAAGTTTTTAAAGGACATACGTAACAGTCAACCGTACTAAGTATAATCGAGCTTTTCTGTCTCTTAAAGAAAATACTTCGTTTGACAGCCAATTGATCTTCAAAAATTTGAGAAAGAGAATTAGTCTCGTAAATTAATAAATGAATTATTTTCTAAGCTAATTGAGTTTAAAAGAGCTATCTTTAAAGTGTTAACTCTTCATTAGAGCTATATGAGCTATCAAGGTGCCAGATAAGATGTCTTGCTAATCAAATTTTCATTTCAATTGCCTTATTCTTTGTGAAATAGACTTGTTTCGGTAGTTAGCCACCTTTTCAATACCAGGGAAGAGTAAATTAGTACTAGTATATGATAAACTAACTAAAGATCATTTGTTTAAATGGTTCTTTACCATTTGATGATTGTTTTCTATTGATTGTGTTTATCTAGCGTCTTATTTATGGAAACTACAGCCGATGACGGGTCTTAAAACTGTAAACCTAGGGATATTGGGATCCGATATATTGTTCCACTTCTAGATAGATGTAAAATATATAAATAATCATTTAGTAACAATATATAAGAAAATACTAAAGTGATGCAATTAGGTAAATATTAAGAAACTACTCACATCTACTTGGTATTTCCTGAGTGACTCTTTGTATGCATTGTCAATGTCACTCGGTTCTCTTGAAACACTTGACCTTTTCCGTCTTGATGAAGGCACCTCAGGTTTTGGATAGTCTGTGTCTTTAGCAAAGTGTAGTTCAAGTCCATGCCTACTAACAGTAGACGAATGCAACGGTTTAGATATAGGTTCAAACACTGGACTTATTATATTGGTTTTTGACGTCGTTGGTATGTAAGGTTTAGTCATTGATAACACGGGTGTTCGCCTCGATTTGAAGGTTAAGTCCGAATCATCAAACCGGAAGTCAGATATTGTCGGCTGTAATGATGACTGTAAATATGGCTGGTGACCTGGCAGGTTAAGTCGTAGTTTTGGTCTTACAGCTGGCTTTGAAGGCAAGGGTGATTTAGTAGATGATCCAAAACCGTCTACTGATTGTGTTACCGATGGAATGGGACACTGTTCATCTCCAGGTGTCACATCTTTAAATGCAACTCTCGGCTTGTGTACTGCCATAGTCTAAATGTTACTGGTCCTATTTTTCAGGTAATCATTATCTCTTCCGTCACTTGTAGGAACGAACTATTTAGTATTTCCGGTGTTAGATTGTACATTCTGCAATGCGGAAAGAAACAGCATTTAAAAACAGATAAATTGTCAGAAGATTGTTGTAAAGTATTCCAAATCAAAAACGATTGCGTGTCCAGGAACAGTGTTGATAGAGATTTTATTTAGTGATATATACTGTCTACAATAAAATCTATGTTTCAGCGAATATTTGCAAACTGACCGTAAGCATTTTTTTATTTAATAATCATCTGATGTATATTGTATCGAATCATCAAATGCAATTATATCTATTGAAAACGACGTGACCATTTACTTGATTGCTAATTAGTAATTATACTACATTTGAAAATTAATATTCCTAAAGAGAGAAAAATCTCTTTTCCTTTTAATGGACAGTAATAAGAACAAGAATATTTCCAAAAAAATATTTCTGTTATAATCAAATCTCTTTTTCAATTAAAACTTATTTCAGAAAGGATAGATTCAGATTCAATATTTTATTATAGTCTCACCACATACAAACATAAAATGAGATTCACATACATAGATTTAAAACATTAAAACATTTGCATTGCATGTACCAATCTTAAAAAGATTTATGAGAGACTTTTTAAGATATACTATATACATATAAACATATTTTTACACATTTAGAATTAAAAATTCTGACACAATATACATTTTTACTAAATGATATTAAAACATTTGATAGGTGTGTTGACGGATGGCTTAGGCAACTTCAAAATGTCTATAACACGACAATTAAGGGGATAAAGGAAGAGAAAGTAGGAATTGGGTGTCAATCGGTAATCTAACAGAAAACCAATATCATATTTCATTTTGATGCAGACATCTACAGCACACCATATTGTCTATGTCAACGAACAGCAATTCATTAACTTTTCAAAACATTCCATTTGTAGTTTCGGAGGACAAATTATTCCTACAAAAATGTTCTACACTTACAAATGAGGTATTATGACAGCCATATAGCTTCATTTCTGACATCGCATTTTTATTTTATTTTTTGAAACAAAAGTTTTGATTATAAGCCACATATAATAAGAGATAATATTTTTATTTCATGTCCTACATTGTCCAAATATTAAACTGTTCGACAGATCATTTCAACTCTTGTTTTCAACCCCCTTTCGTGATCTTTGTGAGGTTTCTTCATCCGAATGAAAGTGTTGTGGTATTCAAAGGAGAACATCCCACTTTCAAAATCAGCCAAAAGAAGGTCATTTAGAGATCAAAGTATCATGATCCTGGGTAAAATTAAACAATACGCCAATTGATGCACAATCAAGTACATCGAAGGACGTTTAGAGCACTTAGCTAGTGAACCACACCAGGAAGGTCATTGATTATTTATATGTCCGTTTGACATCTCAAAAGGGATCATTCTCCGTTTTAAAAGCCCTCAAGTTGATAGTTAACTGTGCCACTTCAAAGGAAATAGATTATTAATGTAATGTGCACTTGCGAGCCGACAGCAGAAATACTGAACTATCACAAATCTGTCTATCTCTAGATAATAACAAGTTTATAGTTAATCTATAATTATAAGAATCTTTCGATATGACCTGAAATTTATGTCACACCCCAAACAATCCATTTATATAGCTTACGGAAAACAATCCCTTGTCTGAGTAGCTATATATACCTACATAATGTACATCACAGTCGATCCGCTGCTAATTTAAAGCTTCAGTATTAACAATAATAGGAATAACAAAATTTGACACTACAGTAGACTACAGCAGTCACCAACAACCAACATGACCAACGCCGACAGAAAAAAAATAAACGCACAAACAACGACCAACAACGCGTGGTTATACCCCGACTTGGTAAAGGCACCACAGTGGTGAGGTTAGACAAGTTTCACTTGTACGAACGCACATGTAAAATTTGTATTGGTCATTAAAATCAAAACATGCTTTACAGCAGATTTCAGTGAGTATGAAGCTACAGGTAATATCTTTGGTTAGCTTGCTTGTTAGCTGAACCGCGAAGTCATTGTTAGGTTAGGTAAACTACCCTACTTTAATAGTAGACTAGCCCAACAGATAATCAATCTATCTCTCTGTAGGACTAAGCTACTTTAAAAGGAGGATAGTATACCTTACCTAACAATGACTTCAAAGGTTCAGCTAACAAGCAAGCTAACCAAAGATATTACCATTAGCTACATACTGACTGAAATCTGCTGTAAATGGCCTTTATCAACAGTTCACCTACTTTCTTACCCATTTTGAATAATATCGATTTTTTTTCTGTAAGTTACATTATATAATACTTTTTGTTTTATTGATTTGGAAACAGTTTGAATAATTAAACTTCATTTGTATGTTTAAACAAGATTAGTGTTCTTATAAAAAATAAAAAATAGAAATTGGAATAAACTGATTGACAAAAATAGTTAAAATATTTTTAATATTGTATGAAATCAATAAACAAATACTTGAGAATTTATTCTTCTTCATGCTTCTTTGTCGACTTTTTCAACCCATAACAATGAAATTACTCATCGAATATACTGGACATCGTAAGAAAACGCCAATAGAATATATTATATTAATTTCAGAATATAATATTCTACTGTGTGAGCGGAGGTAAAACCCAGTGGTCATTTTACTTCAGAGAAATCAATTTGATCAGAATTAGTCAGCAATGTGTAGTAGAGATATCGATTACTGTGTTTATGGATGTATGTTAGCAAACAGTGTAAAATAAAATCACGGAAAAGCAATATTTAAATTGCAATCGTTTTATTCCTCATTCAACGGATGAATTTTAACTATTTTTGGACAATTTCTTTCTTTGTAATGAAATATCAGAAATAGGTTGTGTCAGTACACAGTCACTTAAATTTGAAGAAACGATTTTTTTCCCAATAAATTTTTGATGTCAAGCAAAAAATAAAAACCGACCAAGTTCCTGGTTTCAATTGATCATATAAAAGTTCATATTTAGTGAATATATAACTGTTATTTAAAACCCTATATAAATTGAATGTGTAAAATATTTATGAGCTATTCTAAATATAGAACAAACGGTAATGATTTGTCATATTCAGATACACTTCATGATTGTCAATACATTGATGAGTTCAGATCAAGATTAAAATGAACGTCAAAATCAATACAAACAAATGAAAAAAGAAAATGTCTGCTTACCATGTGTTGTGTCGGTTTTATTGTTGTTTTAATTACAATGCGGTTTTATACATAATCCATGAGTCTACTAGCTGTAGTACAGACTTGAAGATGAACTTCTAAAATAAATTGTATTCCAAATAAGACGGGTTGCTTTTCCAGCTGATAGGCTTTGGATTTCCAATGTGAAGGAGAAATAAGCGATATTTTGTTTCATGAGATGACATCGGAAATATTGAAAATATTAAATGTATCTGACGAGAATAAAAAGGTCGTATTATTTATAAAATAATTATATACGGAAGCAAGCTGTTTAGAGAAAGTTTAGAGAAAAAAATATGTTGGATCCCCCTCCCGGAAAAAAAACCCGCATAATTTTTAGAAATTTTAATTATCTGTTGTCTTTATGGTGGTTTAGTATTAAAATATGAAAATATAAGACTTTATTTAAAAAAGAAAAGGAAGCGAAATGAATAAATTGATACAAAAAATGAAAACACAAATGATTTAAAATGAAATAAAATAAAATAAAATAAAATACTGTTGTTACTGATGAAGTGGAGAAATTTTCATTTATAGTCCATGCATAAATGAAATTGTATCATTTGAAATATGATAAGGTTTCCATACGCTTAACTCATCTGGAATAACCATCGGCGAGTACCAAACACTTGATACCAAACATTTTATTTATTGAAAATTTACAGACAAACTAGAACATTTGAAATATGCAATACTTAATTATTGCCTACTGAGGGATAGTAGTAATGGAGCACAAGCTAATGGGCGGATGCTCTAGGTTCGATACTTTCCTAAACTTAAAAAAATATTTTAATGTTGTTTATTTGCTTCTTAATACTTTTACAATCTTATACCATTGGTAAATCGATTGTTTTGTTTAAAATTTTGGACACAATTTCTTTTTTAAAGTTCAAAATTAGGAGCCTCCATTGAAAAAAAACCTACAAATAATGACAGTTGGCAGTTATGACTAAGGCCACATTTAAAATCGATTAATCATTTCTTACAGAATATTATGTAAAAAAAATGTAGCGGTAGACCTATTAAACAAAATTGAAAGTGATAAACAAATATATGTTTAATGCACTGAGTTATTTCTAATATATTTATGTTCATATAATAAAAAAAAAAACGCGAAATAATTATATTAATAATAGAAAAATTAAAACAATAACTGATTTTGAAAAAAAGATGGAGAGCTAAAAGAAATTGTCCCGTCCCAACAAGTACACTTTAGTGACATCTATAAACAGATGGAGGGACAATACAACTAACGTTAGCTATTGATTGATTTGTTATTTCTTCTTATGATTTTAAAAATAGTTGGGGACGAAATCGCAAAATGACTTCAACATATGTAATGCCAAAAAATGTAACGACATAGTCGTATGACGTCACATACGTATAGAAAAACAATGAGTAGCAAAGACTTGAGCGCTAGAAAATGGATGTGCGTGAAAGTATCAGTCCTGATATGGTGTTTCAGCGTTGCCGTAATCATTTTTATAGTCCAATATTTGCGAATTATCCCAACTGAAATTATTGAAGTTGATGAAGAAGAGGATGATTTGATTAAACGTACCCTGAATCTTCATAATGTCAACGAGAAAAAGAGAGAGAAACGAGCAACAGATTATAAAGCATACAAAGAAATGGGATGGCGGTTTACTCCAGAGGAAGCTAAGCTTGTTTTCAGTGCTTATTATAAATGTATTGAGGAAAGGAATGCAGCATATTCGGAGAAAATTCATGTTAAAGCAATTTTAGCATTAGAAGGCCAAACAGTCAAAATGACTTGTCATTCTTGTTTCCGTCCGGATCAAGACCCTTCCAGCTACCACATAGAATGGCAACAACTCAGAGCGGAACAAGGTGAACTAGACTATGTGGAAAATAGCAAAAGGGTAAATATCACACCCGACAAGATGCTGGTTATTCTAAATGTTGATGTTGTAGATCGTGGTCAGTATTTTTGTGTCCAATCAAATATTCAAGAATATATAGAAATTTACCAACTGGATGTAATCGAAAGGGAAAAACGGATAACTCTTCCAGAGAGTGACATTAAGAAGCTTTTACCACAACATAAATTACCTGATAACAACCTAAAATTATTTACACTATGGTCAGAATGGAGTGATTGTAACCAATGCAATAGGCTTGGTAAAAGAAGAAAAGTAGGAATTTGTATGGTAAATAAAATTGAGATCGATGAACCAATAGAACCTATGGACATTCCTATGATTATTTTATACCCAGATGGAATACCGTGCCGTTCTACAATTTTACCACCAGGGGTTAAGAGATTACAGGAAATACGCGACAGAAAAAGCGAAACAATATTAGGCGACTGTTTCTTGAAATGCCCTACAACACCTGCATTTTTGACGATAACAGATTCCAATGGGAAAATTGTAGAAACAATTGATTCCGGATTTTATTCTTTAAAGTAAGTTTTTTTTTCAGTTTGATTGTCGTATATTGTACCTTGTTAATTTAATTTTAGGGCCTATTTTACAAGTTTTAAAATTTGAGCGCATCTTCAATCTTCAATCTTTGGCTTGTTGACTGTGAATTATCCTCTCTTGTCACAATTATAATCACGAATGTAGTTTCTCCTTTGTACTTAGATATGGTAGGTGGCGCTTTGTTTTTAAAAAAAGAGCGCATTATGAATGTGTTATATCGTGAAGACTGCATTGTGATACTCTAGTGTAAAAGCAAGCGGCTGTCAGATTGACAGCAAACCGTATTTGTATGCATGCAAATGGTATTTGCAAATCTGGACCCCAAACATTATCAATTAAAAAAAAAAGATTTTTTATGGGGTTCAGAAATGCGTCAATTTTAAAACTTTCATTTTCCGTTACTTGGACTACAATTCGCCTTTTAACAATCTAGAGGACTAGGGGTAAACTTACTGTTAGTACACAAAAATGAAAATAACTTTTAACCAATCACAACGTATTGGTGTACGCTTTTGGAAATATTACCCAGAATGCATTAGATCCTGAAACGGCAAAAGAATGATAGAAACTAAAATCGTGGATATCTAACTTGACCTTCAGTTAATCACAGGAAACAACATATCAATATTTGAAGAGATTTTTCTTCAACGCGTTTTCAAATATTGCACGGCCACTGTTTAGTACCCTGCCTTACATGACCAAATTAATAACCAATATTTTCCTTTGTAAATCCGGTAAAAAAGGGGAAACATTTATGGTATAATAATCAGTTCGTTGATTGTGGCCATAATCATGCAGACGCAGAAGCAGAAGCATTTATTATAGTACTACTTTACTTTAAGGGGGACTCACATATGGAATATTATTAGGGAGACTCACATATGGAATATTTATTGAATACAGTTTGGTAGTGTAATAACTTTTTATATAGTTACGACAACCATTCAGCAACTAGAAAATACTGGACTGTAGTTTCATACATGTATTTTGAGATTTTCACGGTTTGTTATATATCACATTAATCCTTTGAGACTTAAAGTTTCTAATTTAATACATGCTACTCTCATAAAATCGCAGATGCTAATTTTATAATCTGTAAAAGCATAAGAAAGACAATCCAATCAGAAAACAAACTGAATTCTATGCTTAACATTTTTGAATGAATAAATTTGAGGAGATTTGAAATATGCGTCTGACAGTGAGACAGCAACCGAACTACACAATAGACTCAAATCTATTAAATCATGTTTACAATTATCCGAAAGAGAAGTTGTGGATTCATTTTTTTCATGTATGGTTTATCTATTTGATATAGAACTCATGTAAAAATACAAAATGTTTGTTTTGTAAGTTTATACTTAAATAAAAATGCTATCTGGTAATACCTGATTTTTATTTTGGCACCTAAGGTTTGTTTTTCATTCATGTTGAAATCAAAACTTTCACTTTACTCCGTTTGAAGTTTGTCGCTCGTGTGACAATATAAACTCACTTTGAAAAATGTTATTCAATAGTTTTATATCTAAATATTTATTTTATTTAAGGAATGACTGTAATATTTTTTGTGTTTATGAAGAAATAACAAAAAAAAAAAATGGTGCACACTGAATAACGCGCGTAGCGGGTTATTTAACAGTGTGCACCACATTTTTTATGTTATTTCGAATAGACAGAAAAAATATTACAGTCTTTTCTTATAATTTAATTCTATATTCCATTTTAAATCGTAGAAAACCAAGAAAAAACGTTGATGACGTCACGGTCACATGACTAAATTATGTCTATGGGCTCATAACAAAATAAGGTCAGCCAATCAGAAGACGCGTTACATCCAAAATTAAATTATTGCACAATGATCGAAAGATTTCCATATTTGTAAAATTAAAATCCGGATCCATTTTCTCACAAAGTATTTCTACTCAAAGTTTACCTAAAAATACGGAAGTCAAGTACAAATATTTATTTATTTACAAATCGATTTTATGCTCAGTGACCAAAATAGTATATGCCTACCTCATGATTCGGTGTAACTCATAAATATATCTGCTCTCGGTTCAGAGAAAAGAGTTTTAAAAGATAAAACTGACATACGTTTAGACTTTACGTTCTATACAATTGCTAAATTAAAAAATATTTCTACTTAATAGTCTATTTAAAAGTGTAATTATAATAGTTAAATTGTTTTTTAATTTATTTTCAGTTACGGTTTAGCGTATCATTTTAAAGTCGCATGCAAATTTTATCAAATCTGTGATTTTGTTCATTTTCTTTTCCTTGACCTTAGCAATAAGTGCCCTCGCAAGATAACATTGAACAGCGATGGATCTCATCGTAGTCCAACATTACTGAATTATCAATAATTTCGTAGATGACAATAACCGTACTGGCAGATTTTTTTCTTCTTTTTTTTCACCGCTGTAGGCAACAGGGTCATTAAGTATTACCGCTTGATAGTCCGTTTTTCTGCCCGTCCGTCGAATTGTTCGAGTTTTATGTTTCGAGTTTTTTTACATGGGATATCGCTAAGTAAATGTTTTTCGGATAATCTGTGTCTTCCTAAGCCTATGAATTTTATAGTTCTATACTTTCTCTATCATTATGTGAAAATTTAAGAATCAATCTTTATTTTCATGTATAATTTGAAATATTTATTTCAGCATTGGCCATTTCTATAAAATGTTTCCCGTCAAATATTTACTTAACGCTATTTTTCGTGGTAGTAGCAATATCTAACGTTGCGTCATAATAGATTTTTCAGCTTTTCTTTTAATTTAGAGAGTTTCATTGTTTTTTTTTTATACATAGTATACATGCGGTAGGCATGTTGTATTAGCCACTGAACGTTAAAGCAAGATGAAATCCATCAATCAATCACGGACGATATGATTACAAAGAAATTGTTAGGACGTTATTTTTTTCAGTATTTCGATGTTTCCATATTTTCAACTAAAAAAATATATATGGCTGAAGAAAAGTCGATAATCACAAAATTTAGGGGTTGACATTGGATAAAGCCTTAATCCCAAATAATTTTTTTACTTGCAATGTTACATCTAGAAATTGACAATGAGGATCGGTTGAAAACAAAACTTTACGACAAAAGAGATGATTTCAGCTACCTAATTTTGAACTTTTTATTTCTATGTAGCAATATTCCAGCAGCGCCTGCATACGGAGTATATATCTCCCAATTGACTCACGTGTATTTCTTATCATGATTTCCTTGATAGAGGATTGCTGCCCACACGAAAGCTATTAAAGACCAAACAGCCTATTGTTTATGCGCATCAACTAACGCCAAGAGTTCCAAATGGTGAAGTTGAAATCATCCCTTCGTAAACTTTACGTACGCCATCACGAGTTGGTTGACTGTTATTGAATGACCGTTGCACACATGCTATCGGATAGTTTACTTATGTCGTAACTACAATACCCTTCCCTTTTCACGAATGTGACCTACAGAATTAGACTATTTTCCGGATTTGTAGTAACATAAGGTAGCACTCCACAGTTAGAAAATAAAAGTAAAAATGAGCCACAAAATGTTTTATCATCTCCTACATGTATTCCTGGATTTTGAAAACATTTACCTAACTGTTTGTGTTGTACATGTGCATATGTATGTAATCAGTTTCTTCCATAGATTTGATTTTCAAAAATTAAAAGGCTGAACAATAATTCCTTTTATGTGTATATGGCAACATTCTGCATCTATTTACCATAAAATATTGCAAAAAGGGGGGTGAACATGTCACATATCCCCATTTTTTTTTTTTATCAAACTAGAATTTCAATGCTTTTGAGTGATACCTTTTTAGAAACTGTTGACATAAATCTTCCTAATGATCAAATAAAAAATGTGTGTCTTTCGCCTCATTTTGCCTCATTTTGTCGTAAAATCCAATCACAAAGTTTGTGCGATAAAAAGTTGGAAAAAACATTACAATAATTGCCGGACCAATGTATGGTATGGACATGCAAATACGGACTGTCATACAGAGAACAGCCTATATTACATACATTACATAACCTTGATGTTCATATAAACCCAATACAAAGGCTATTTTAATACTCAGCTAGCCAAAAATGAATTTTATTGCACACTAGCTCTCATAAAACTCATGAAAAATCCACAGGGGCCAAAATGCGAAACTACAACCTAACTGTGGAGTGCTACATAAGTAACACGACGGTTGCCACAGGTGGAGCAGAATCATGCTTGCCCTTCTGGAACACCTTAGATCACCCTTAGTTTTTGGTGGGGTTCATGTTGCTTAGTCTTTGGTTTTCTAAGTTTTGTCTTTTGTACTATTACAAAACAAATGTATTTGTCTGTTTGTCTTTTTATTTTTAGCCATGGCGTTGTCAGTTTATTTTCAATCTATGAGTTTGACTGTCCCTCGTGTATCTTTCGTCCCTCTTTTACACCAGGATCACAGAAAAAGTCATTGTAAAATTCAAAGTTTGGTCCTAACTTGAAATGAAATAAGCAAATTTTTATACTGGACAGAAATTTTGTTAGATCATTTATTAAGGCGAAGAATTTAAGCGAAAAAAACTGTTTTTACATATACAGAATATTTTTTATCTGATTCAATTTATTTTTAAACTTTACTTTATATGATGTCATCACTTCAATTCTAAAAAATTATAATCGAATTAACAAAAGTATTTCTTTCAAAAATTGTATGCAGCAAGAAAAAGTATGACATCCACGTTCTTCTTCGTATTTTAAAACTCTGTCATATAGTTTTTCTTTTTTAAAAAGATGAATTCTGCCTGTATTGTCCTGTATTCATAGCTTGAAATAATGTTCGGTGAAACATACTACATGGTTTGATCATATTAACTTTTTTTTAATATTTAATGGTTGGACAGCCGGTAAAGTATGAAAATTTCTGTCAGTTTTTGTGCTGTGTAAGTTAATAAAAGAGGTCCGTGAAAGATTTGTGGTTACCAAAACAAGATGTCCCTTTTTAATTTGCTTAATTCTTTCTTTCTATCTGCAGAAGTAAGCCTACATTGCCACCGATGGTCAAGAGGAAGGTAACTTATGCAGACACTGGAAAGAGTGTTGTGTTGTTATGTCCAAATTCTTCAAAGAAAAACAGCTTGATCAGATGGCAGAATGGATCAATTCCCTTTAATCCTCTGACCATTAAAGGACAAACACGTGGACGGGTTCAAATAGATACTATCAACCGTTTGCACATAAAGGGACTACGGAAAAGTGATACCGCTGTTTATAGTTGCTGGATTCAGGCGAAATTAGTGGGTACAGTTAAGTTGATAATCACTACAGGAATTGATCCGAAAGTTCATCAGATTATAACCACAACAGGCATTGTGTTAACCATTATTTGTCTTTCACTCATTTGCATATGTACCCTTGGAAACAAAGCACGTAAGAAAAACGCAACAAAGTAAGAAAAAATAGAGATAACAACTAGCACATTTTGTTTTGCTCCAATAAACATCGTTTTACCAAAAACAACAGCGGAGGCAACTGTATGAGAGTATGAAAGAAAATTGAGGTGTTTGCATTAACGAATAACGTAAAGTTTAACTTATTTTGAATTGTCAGCAATATATGATTGAAGAAAAAGAAATGCAAAGCAGACCCTACATAGCGTTAGTCATCACCATAGAGGACAACATATTGCCAGCAGTAGAATCTACACAACACGCAACAATTGGAGTCAGAATGTTTGTTTCTTACAGTCTACTTTCAAACAAACCAGGATAACTGTATATGATGGACTTATAAATATAATAACGTCTTGTTCGTTGTTTGAGAACTTTGATGAGAGTTGCATCTATGCCATCGAACTTGAATAACACACCTTACTGAAACGATTTGTTAAGAATCAATGCTGAATATTTAGAAACTGTCATGCTTTCAGCATTATCAGGGCAACATCTCTAGGACATGGATAGTATGTGAATTCTTGTAAACAGAACTATGAACTTGTATATTCTCTCTTTTCTACCAATGAAAATGCGTCATCTTCATGCACATTTAGGTTTTGGACCCTTTGAGATTAACAAATTTTTGTCCTGAATATTCATGATTTTTTTTTAATCAATACAAAATTACTGTATTATCTCCGGTATATCCCGTAACAAACTTTTCTTACCAGTTTGCAATGGACTTGATGTAACGGAGAAAGCTCGATGATGTATTTTGGTAATATTCTGCACCATAAATCAGTTAAATTCAAGCAAGAACCTCTCTGACTTAAAGGTTGGGCTATTCCTATCATATCTTTTACATATGCCATAAATCTTGTAACCAAAATGTTAATCCAAACTGAACGATCCGATATATGGTGAACCTCCATTTTCATAAATGGATACCACAACACGAAAAAAACTAATGAATTCAGTGGAGGAGTATGCCAGGCAATGGACTAAACGCAAAAGGAAAAAGTTGTTGATACTCTTTATGAATAAAATAAGACTGTATTATACTGTCGCTGTGATAATTAAAAAAGGAAAACAACAATTAATGTTTCTATGACCACTCATGCTACATCTATTTTGAACGACATAAATGTAACTAAGCACGTTTCAGACCCCATCAAAAATATGTTGTTGTGTTAGGTTTGTAGTATAGTCAATTTAGCATATGATTTGACCCTAACCTTGAAGTAATTTTAAAGTTTTCTTCTTTAACATTATATCCCAAATATATTCAGAAAGTCTAACTCAAGGACAAATAAAAAATCATGATTTTAAAATTCATATGGAGATTTGTATTTGTATGGGAGATAACTCTGCAACAAAGGCAGAAATATCAATAAAAATTGATACAAAATTATAACTTTACCGCTTCTATTCAACAGAATGTATTGATTCTAGATATTTTAGCCATCTTTAGAGTATACGAGTAACAAACAACTCTGAAGGTGTTTTCATACCTTTTATCAAGCTACAACTTAGATTTTATAATTCATTAGTTGACCATTTATTAAATTTTTCAGCATGACAAGGTGAAGAATCTCAAATTGATACAACAAATTGAGCAGGTTTTTTTCTTTTTTTGATTTAAACTTTCTTTTTTAAACAAGGTTGATGCTGAACAAATATAATTTACAGAGATAAACAATACCAAATATTAGCATCATTTTTTCAAAAGAGTCGCAAAGCCATAACATTGCAATTCTTTAATGAGGTTCAAACTTAGTTGGACTGGACTAATGGTGAAATATCATTTCACTTGGAGCTTATTGCGCACCCTTGCTGTCGGACTAATTTTTTGTACTCATATGAAACAGATATCGTATGAAATCTTCTCGAGGAAAAACGTGTATAAAATATCTTGCAAAGTTCATTCCTTTTTAATATATTGTCCTTTCTCTCGATAACCTACATTTCAGTGAGTGCTTGCATCTCATATATCCAAGTGATTGTGAGATAAAAGATCTAAATAGTTTTCACAATATGCACTAAAAAAAGGATGACTACAGTTTGAATCTTCAAAAAATGTGATGATTTCATCATTGTAATCGTCAACTTCCTTTTTTCAGCAGTAACAAAATTTACAAACCCCCTTCCGCGGCGTATGGTGTTTACCTATCTCAATTGACAGGGTACGTTAATGTATGTGCCCTTTATATGAACATCGTTAGCAAGAGTGTGTTCCTTGCAGAAAACTGCACGAACAGAGACATAAAGAAGAACGACCGACAACGTCACTAAATACGGTTTAGTCGGATTTAGTGTGTAACTCGGATTTGTTTTCTCTCAATCGATTTATGACTTTTGAAGACTGGTATATACTACTGTTACCTTTACCTACGGCCACACTGACGATTTGGTTGAATGTTGTTTTCGATATCATACATGCTTGTATTTTGAATCTCGCGGGTCGATATGTATGTTTCATTAATAGTGTATTTATCACACAGTATAAAACATGCATTCAGACTCAAATTTCTTCATGTCTGTATTTCAACTCATAAGCTACATGAGTCTTTGGATATAAGAATGGCCGTTCTTATCAGTAAGTTTAATGGTTGTCATTTTCCCGAGAATGACGTTATGACCAATTGTGGATTCACATGGCGGGTGTCGCTGCATATCAACAGAGACTTACGCTGTCGACGCTCCAGTTCTTGCTCTTTATGGTGGTTGATGTGATTCCTTCATTTATTTTGGTGTTACCTTGATTTGTCTTCATAATCATTTTTTTATATTTAAACATCGGTTCGCTACTGTTGCCCTTATATTTCGGCAATCGGGATTTAGAGTTAATGCAAATTACTCTAGGAGAGGTATGAACAATATGTCGATACCAATAAGCTCAAAAGATATTCCAGAGTGCATACAATCTGCATTGTTCCTCTTGTAACAATATATAAAAATTACCTATGCTAGCCTTTGCATTAGTATTTGAAATTTAAACGTAAAATAACATTGAAAGAAATAATCTTATTTTTTTTAAAGACTATTCAACGTAGATATAGGTATCTTGTTTTATATTCTGTACTTTAATCACTCTGATTCAAACCAAAAGAGGGACGAAAGATACCAGAGGGGCAGTCAAACTCACAAATAGAAAATAAACTAACAACGCCATGGCTAAAAATGAAAAAGACAAACAGACAAACAATAGTACACATAAAACAATTTAGAAAACTAAAGAATAAGGAACACAAACCCCACTAAAACTAGGCATGAGCTCAGATGCTCCAGACGAATGAGCAGATCCTGCTCCTCATGTGGCACTCGTCGTGTTGCTGATGATATAGCAAATCCGGTAAATTGTCGAGTTCGGTAGGTCACATTCATGAAAGGGAAGGGGATTGTAGTTACGACGTGATGAACATATCTGTGGCTTACAGAATTAAAGTTCTTAAATTGTATGGACAACAAACATACATGTACAATGTATATGTTTTGCGTTTGCAAGATGTGAAACCATTCGGCATTCCTCTCTTCTCTTCATACGAGACAAATTTTATACACGAGACTAACAGGAAGATTGTAAAGAAGAAATCATTGACTTCACTTACACTATAAAGATCATGTCCACTCACTATTTAATACACTTTGGTGACAGTTGAATGCATCTATACCATTGAACTTGAATTAAAGTATACCACAAAAACAGTCAAGTCAGCATCATATCCTTATATATACCGTTTTAACCCACGTTATTGAAATGATTTGTCGGAGTTGCAATCATGTGCATAAAGCGAAAAACAACATTTGTCTATTGAGCAAAATGAATCGTGAAATTCAGACACAAACACAAGACACATACACTAGTTGTTAAGAAAGAATAAGGATTAAAGATTGACTGTTTTTATTAATAAAATGAAGTCAAAGTAACATTCGTTATAAATATAAAGACGAAGATTCTATCACAGATAATACTGCAGCGATATGCAACAAAAGTGGATTCAGTTAAAGTCTTTTAATCACATCACTATTTTACTTCATGTGAGCTGCAGATCTTTAACATTAATACTCATGATCCAATTCTGTAATTCAAGTATATCATGTATACTGCTAAGTTAACAAAAGTAAATTCTTACACGTATATTAAAGTTTTAAAGACGCGCTTTTAATCTACGGATGTACAAATTAAACAAGCATGAATATATCATTTGCATAACATGAACAATTACAGTAGAAAAAAAAAGAGATAACATTTATATAAATGAGTAAAAAAAACATTTTGTATCACAATAAACTTATTTTCTGGTCATAGTCCTTGTTAAAAATACAACAATTGTTTGTTCCCAGTAAATAAGAAATTTGGAATGTTCACAATCAGGATTGTGCTTGTTATTTACGTTATAAGAATTTTTACATGTTTTATAAATATAACTGAACATCTTTAATACACATGTAGCACTAATGATTTTTAAAAGGATAAAAATACATCAATAACAGGATAGCCACTCATAAAGTACCCGGTATTTATATAAATATAGGGTTTAATCTGTCCATTTTAACATACATTGAAAAATGACAGTACGAAATACCAAAGTAATATTGTATTCAAACGAAAAACATTTCGCGTTCAATGAACATTTATTGGTAAGCTTGGAATGTTTTCACCCAATTCATTGAAAATTGAAGATGAATAATTGAAACTTATTATTTTTTCAAAGTTTGATTTTGGTTTTTTATTTCTTAATTAATCTATTGAAATTGAAAAACATTTTTAATTCACAAAAAAGTATGAGATTCAAATAAAACACAGTTCTGATTTGCATAAATTTCACTAGAGACCTTAATTACGCCTGAAGAACGTGTATATTATTTTCATCTAGAAACCTTCAATCAGATCATATGCTTCTAGTGACGAAATGACTACATAAAGTAACCACAATACAAAAACAATAAAGCCAGTGGCCCATTTTGCTTTTACAGGTCCACCAAGTTCAGCGTTACCGAAGATGGACAGTTTCCTTCTCACTAATAAAACGAAAATTGCGACGCAAGCACAAGTAAGATAGATAACCACACTAAAGCCAAGTGAACCAGCCGGGTAATCAAACTGCATATCCTGAAATAGAAAAAATAAACAGTTTATAAAATATCCTCGTTAGATTATATTCAATAGTAGAACTTGTATAATAGAAACGCATATTGAGATCATAATTGAACTCATGGAATTGATAAGGGACTTTCCGTGTTGAAAATTCCTTTGAGTTCGGATTTTTTATTCTTCAAATTTCCGTTAACTTGATTGAACGATTCAAGGTTACAGACTTGAACCATTACAACCAACATGTGTACTACCTTCCTACTCGAATTTCCTATATGCAGACACGTGTTCAACTTTCTTTACTTCACTAGCAAACATGTGTATTTTTTTGGGCAAACACGAATACACGGTAAGCGGCATAACTCTCTTTGGTTGTTAAGTTTTGAAAACATCACTTATCTTCCTGATGATAATAAAAACAGACGGCGCTCTGTCTTCAGCATTCAAAATCGATTAACGGATATCCAAGGTAAATTAAAGGTCCATAAAGATACAATGTTGCAATTGTTTGCCGCGGTATTTTTCGTGCTAGTTTTATCATTAATATAGAAAAAAAGTAATTAAACAAAATTACCGAACGTCAAGGAAAATTCCTAACGGAAAGTCCTTAAAGTCATAAGAAACGAGTGACCGGTGAAAAATTATGTTCTTCCAATTCTTGAACCAATGCATACACACTTCATAAACTTAGTCTTCTGTTCACGAATTTATCATTTTTTTCGTGTAAATTTCGTATAATCGTCAATTTTTTTTGTTAATCGGTCAGTGTTGTTGTGTAAACATGGCAGGTAATTAAAGTTTGTGTTTTGAAGCCGAAGTTTAACGATGGTCACCGGTTTGTCAACAATCGACAAAAAATAAACAAAAAAGCATGGAAAGAGAGCACGTGTTTAACATGTGAATTCAGATAATAGTTTATTTTAAGGACATCCATGCGTATTGTGATCACCGGATTTTTACGAGATGGGTCACACTGAGGTCACTTTGCATACGGAAAATATGTCGGGGGAATTGGTTGCTGGAAGCAAGCAATTAAAATAAAGTAAACTTCTTCTAAATATGAATAAATTAAAGAATTTTCTTCAGAAAAAAGTATATGTACATAAGTTTTATAATGAAAACTATCCATTGAGTTATAAAAAACATATGCATTAATTTTTTTTGATTTGAGGTTTCTTATGACTTTAAGCAAATGGCAATATCAAAAGTTAAACTCATAAAACAAATTATTAACAACTGTCATATTCCTGACTTGATATAGTAATATACAAATTTCTAAATAATATGAGCTAAGGAATTGTTGCTTATTTGATTGTAGATAATTGTTGACGTGATTATAACCCCTTCTTTGATGCGATGAATCATTAAGGTGTTTGATAATCTATGATTTTATCTTGCACATTTTTGTGTTCAGATGATTTACGCATTGACTGATTCATGCTATCTTCCACCTGCTAATGGTTGGTTTATAGTTATTGCTCTTTGAGTAATTTTCATAAATAAAAGACCCAATTAGTCAAAATATGATTCCTCAAAAGATTTATCTCTTTATCGTCGATAAACAAACAAGTGTGATGTGAAGCGATCACGTGAGCAGGAACGACGAATGTTATCTATTTTTAAAGATAAAATTGATTTTTTTTTTTCGAAAGCCGGAAGTTATCAAATTTAAGTAACTGCATGATTGCAAAGGGTCATTAAATCTCCACTAACACGTAATCTCAAGTAGTATCTCGTCAACTATCTTTCTTGACTTTTATGCTTTAAAAGTGAAATTTAGCTTTCAAAAGAATTTGTCTATTAAAATGATTAGGTCTAATTTCACGCCACATATTTATGTGTATGTTACAAGTCAGGAACTTTGTCAATAGTCCTCTTATTGCTTTATAAAAACAAATTCAAAGATGTCAATGTCACAATTAAGGCGTGTTTCATCTAAGAAAAAACCTTTTTGTGACACGTCAATAGAAAAGGCCAAAAAGCTAATTAAGAACGAAGTTTAAGAGCACTGCAAAAAAAATATTGTTGAAGAACGTATTTTGAACACAAAATGTGTAACATACATACCAAAGATTGTTTTGGGAACAACACACATAAATAAAAGGAAAAGGTACTTTCTCTGTTTTCTAAAACGTAACTTGAACTCATATATTTGTCGATATAGTGTACGAAAACTGTTTTAATTTTCCTCTAATGTTTCATCAAATAAACCTGATGTTTGAAAGTCAAATGAACGACTTTATTTATGCATATAGACTTACCTTCGCTTCCCAGTAACATGCTGCTAATAGCCAAGGGAGACCTAGTCCCAGAAAGACATTTACTGCGTTACTTCCATTGACATTTCCAATTGAGCAGTCTGCGTATTTTTCATTGATTGCTGCAAGCTTACTAGCAAATGTGTCCGGCATACTTGTGCCTAGTGCCACGAATGTGATTGCTGTAACAGTGTCTTTTAGTCCAATTAAACACCCAAATATTGTAGCAAGGTCATTAACAATGAAGGTAAGAAGGCCTATTACTAACAATGAAACAACAAATGTGACCCATCCTCCTCCGATAGATGTAGGTGGTATACATGCAAAAAACGCCTGTAAAAAAGGATTTAACAATGAAATAATATTAAAACATATCATAATATGGTGCTTTAAGGGTTAAACTCTATTTGTATCTGAAGGCCGTACATTGCCCTATAATGGTTTACTTTTTAAAATTGCTATTTGGATGGAGAGTTGTCTCATTGGCACTCACACCACATCTTCCTATATCTATAGATAAATTGGAGTATCCAAAGCAATCTCCAGGCTCTAGTACAATCATTAAATGAGAAATGAAACTTACTGTACTGTTATGGTGATACGTTTAAATTGATATTCGACTACTTGCTATTAAAAACTCCAGCTGAACTAACTGTTGATCCCCAACCGTACAATCCGTTTAAGATTCAATGTTGAAATGCATTTATATGAATTCACAACTTATAATTTCTAAAGTATTTCAAATCCAAACATTTCAGCGTCCTCAAGAGAAAAACATATCATTCTGATATCATTCGCATAAAAAGTGTTTTTGAACACAAGTCACTTTCACCAGGTGGTATAACGACCAACAGTTTTGAAGGTCAATAATTGCAAAAACATTTACGTCATACATATACTCAGGTCATGGCACAGTTTCAAAATAGCGTGTGTCTTTCGTTTCTACATGTTTTTTGATACAGTCTAATTGATCAGTCACTTAGTACATAATATTCATCTCTTACTATATTTATTTTCTTATTTCTTAATGATTTTTCTTATTCTACTCTTTTCTGGCTCAAAAGTGATGTTTTTATGGAGTATATGATAAAACATTCGATATACTACCCAGGAACCGAATTGGATGATTACACTTTTTATTTTATTATTTCATCAATATAATACTTATTTTTATAATGCACTTGAACTATAACTTAAAACTCACTGATGACAAATGCTCAGTATATACGATAACTTGTTTAACAAGTGGAACATATTCCACAGACAAGTAACTTATTTCACCAGGTGAGGAACACATCTCAAAAACCATGAACTTATTTTATAAGGTAAGGAACAAATCTCATATACCCGGAATTTATTTCACTAGGTAAAGAAGAAATGTCATTAACCCGGTACTTAGTTCACCAGGTAAAGTGTGGAACTTATTTTATAGAGATGTAACAAATCATATAGAAGTTATTTGTGAAACAAGTTATCCCTGAACATATTTCCTCTGATATTAGTTCCACTGGAACATTTTCACAGGAACACATGTTGGCTCACAAAAGCGTTTGAAATAAAAAAAAAAAAAAAAAAAAAAAAAAAAACATGTCTTATGATAAATTTGCTTAAAGATGTTATAACCTGTATATGCCTGTCCCAAATCAGTAGCCTCGGATTCCTTGGTTGTCGTAAATATTTTGTTCATATATAAATTTTCTCGTTTGATTTGTTTGACATTTGTCATTTCGGGGCGTTTAATAGCTGACGCTGCAGGATAAGTTTGGCAGAGATTTTTTTCATTCGCTGTATAATAGTACAAAATAGAATCATAGAATTACCTTCCAGAAAAATGAGAGAAAATGCATGATATAATCAAATGCAGATGCCTCATCTATGTCTCCACCATTGACATTCATGGCTTCGTGAAACTGTTGCTTCCATGACGATGAATCTAGACGAATACCGTCAAGGTTCTGTTTTGTTTGATTTGCAATTCTTGACACAAGGCCGTCAAATTCTGAAAGTTCAAAAACATTTAAAGACAATTGTCACACAAGTCATATATTACGCCGCAAATTTACCATGAGAAAACCAATACACATGTTTCTGTATCATTTTTATAATCTAAATACACATCATAGTACATGTATACAAAAACAAACCCTTTAATTTGCCTAAATTGAAATTAAAAGTTTAATCCACAATTTTCCACAGAAGAAATGTCTATATCAAGTCAGAAATATTACATTTGTTTTCTATTCGTTCGATGTACATCATCATCGGTCCTGAGAGTTAATGTTAAGTTATCTCTCCTTCCTATATACATTTGAATAAAAACCCATCGCACTGATTACCAGAACTCTGCCAAAATTCTCGTATCCGCCTAGAATAAATCGCTAAAAGCAGTAAACATTCAGATTCTTTTAAACTTTGATTCGTATGGAAGTTATCTATTAAGGTTCAATATAACAGATGTCATCTATGGGTGTATGAACAACAAGAACTTTTCTCCGAGTTCAGACAAAAATATGCAGTTGAAAAAAAAAATCAAAGGCCTATCTTCCTATAGATATATTAAAGTTAGGTAATTGAGTTTCACTTTATCAATTCATGATTGTTTACAACAAAACAATTCAAACCGTATACAAGACATTATCGTTCTTTCTTTGAACAATCTCATGAAATACAGTAAAAACAATAATACTTTTAATAATTTATCTTAACAAAATGCAAGTAGCAAAGAACTCAAGTGCTATTGAACTCATATGTATACGATACGATTATTGTCTCTTCACCAAATAAATTCATGTGTAAATGCATAGCTTAATGAATGGATTAAATACACACAAGGCATATTATCAGGTATTGGAGACGTTAAAAACGATTTTAAAAGATTTGGCTATGACGCATTTGTCAATGTAAGTGCTATGAAAACTGCATTTGAAATCGATGCGAGGCTTCAAAATCATCTAAGTTACATGTATTAATGTATTTACCTGCATCTGTGACTAACGTAACAATAGTTTTCCCTATTTTTCCGACTTGAGCCCCTCCATCAGGACCAAATATCTCTACCTGAAAACTGTGATCCCTTTCTGGTAACTGAAAAGAGCAAAACTTTTTTTTTAAACATTCCTAACTTTATGTATGTTAATTTTTGTATTAGAGTAAAGCATTGTTTTGAGCTTACTATTCAATAATTATGTTTACAGTTGCACTTTTTAAATTAATTGTTGGCCAATTGTAATGGTGAATTTGTAGTAGAATCTGGTTTCGCATTTCTTCTTTTAAGTCCCATATTATTATTATTATTTGCTTTCTTATCTTATGATTTAAGGAGGCGTGACAAGTTTTCCGTTCATTGGACCGTTATTGAAGGTAGTAATACTTAATCATTATGGAAATATAAATCCGTTTAAAAAAACATTTTTTTTTGCTTACGTGACATTTTTTTGCGAATTTTTGTTTTTTTTTACAAAATTTCCATAAAGCGACAAATTTAAAAACAAAAGTTCCAACTATTGATGCCAACCTCTCATTTAAAGGTAAAAACAGTGTTTGCCATTAATTTGTTTTTAAAAATCATACAGTTTATTCGTTTATTTGATAAGCAAAGTTCGGCACCACGAGAAATCGTTAAAATGTTTACATTATCAACTGATTGACCATAGACAGTATGTGTAAATTGATATTCAAAAAGCGGTAACAATCTTAAAACTAATCCGAAAGGTTTAAAATTTACGGTGTGTTGTTTTCATATCTAAAGCATTGATTTGAGACGAAAATAAAAAAAATGTTTTTGCATTTTTTGAGATTTCAAAAAAACACTTTTTTCCCCAAAAAATGAAAAAGCAATATTTCAACCCATTAGTTACAACATGAACATAACCTGATAAGCATATTGAATATTTTTTCAAAAATTTGAAATTTTATTTAGTACTAAGAAAATTATGTGTCGATTTTTTATTCAACTTTCCGCAAAACTGATTTGCACCCTATGATCGTTTTCACGGAATTTAGATACTTTCCGACAAGTTTTGATTTTCATTATTAAATGTGCATACATTGCAAATGAAAGCTTTTTAAAATAGTGTATCTCATTTTGTTTTATATTTTATACTTTTTGATCAATTTTATTTCAAAGTCGTGTATCGTTTCTTTTGTTGACTAGTATATAACTAGTAGTAACAATAATTGAAGGACACACTCTGATCTTTGATGTTCCCTTTTATTGTCAGGGAGATTTCTACTTTCGACAGCCATATCACAAAAACCTGAATAATATATAATACTAAACTAGATTTATCTTAATCTAAAAGCATACCATAGAATCCATAATGGCAAAAGACAATGTTTTACTGGTTTCTCCATGGTTGAAAGTAAGATCTCCTTGTCCCCCGATGAAATCAACGTTATGTTTCGCTGACATATCAGTTGTCTTCCATTTGATCGATACTGACCCATCAGCTCCATTTATTCTTTTTATAATTACTTGAGCAGTTGAATTGCTTTCACGAACGATGTAACTTGGCTTTGAAAATTCAAATTTCCCAGGTTCTGAAATACCAAAAAGATATTCGAATATAGGAGTAGTTGTTTTACAAAGCTACTAGTATATGGTTGTTGATTATCCTGATATTGACTTACTATATTCATTTACTGTGTTATACCTTTTTGCACTTCAGTGTATCTGTTGTTTTGTTGTTTTCTCTTTTAGTTGATGTGTTTACCTCAGTGTTAATTTGTAACCCGGATTGTTTTTCTCTCAATCGATTTGTGACCTTCGAACAACGGTATACTACTGTTGCCATTATTCAAAAAATAAATCTTTGCATACATTTTTATACATTTTTAAAGAATTTTTTAAACAATTCAAACTGATATGAAATTGGACCATTTTGAGGTTTTTGATGACTAGTATTTAAGAATCTTTGAAACCAATGAGGTACTAGTATTTCAAATGTTATGGTTGACCGATGCGATACGTCTTACTCAAGTTCTAGTGACATGTTTTCTCGTTGTTTTGCATAAAGATACCAGAAAAGCCGTTTAATTTTTTATTGAATATTGATAATAAGTTTGAAAAAATGTCAGGTCAAACATTCATAGGTTTCATTTTCAATTATGAACTAATTCAACTGAAAGTGTTGGCTATTCGAAAATGAAATTGAGAGTATAATTTGAACAAGTAACTTGACATTATTTGCAAGATTTCCTATATTGATAGGAAGAAAACATATAGGCAGGTAGTAATGAATATTCATTCTAGTTTTCTATGTTGTGTCATGTGTATTATTGTTTGTCTGTTCGTCTTTTTCGTTTTTAGCCATGGCGTTGTCAGTTTGTTTTCGATTTATGTTTGACTCTCCCTCTGGTGTCTCTCGTTCATCTTTTACCTGTCACATTTTACACCATTATAGTAGTATACAAATAAGTTTACAAAAAATATGTTGACTCTTAATATAGCTGCGGAACCGTAGCTCATAGGTCCTTATGTTATTTTTTGACTATTTGCGGACCACAAATAGTCAAAAAATAACATAAGGACCTATGAGCTACGGTTCCGCAGCTACTCTTAATAAAGAAAATATCAAACCAAGTTCTTCAGACAGATGTAACCGTTTCAAGATGTACGAACAACGCGTGTTGAAGTAAACAACAGACAGACAGTTAAAACATCAAAGAATAACAGATTAACAAAAATTATATTGAAAGACTGATATTTTGTTTAACTTCCCATATAGATTTTCTCTCGAGACAATTCACTGTCATTTAAATATATATTGTCTTACCGTCATCGTTAATAATAGTTATTTGATTTATGGAGACCTTCCCTATGACGACATCACTTTGCTTTTTTTCCTCTGGAAGATATAATTTAATGAAGAAAAATTCATCTGGTTCCCATATATCATCATCCACAATTTCAACATATACCTCACGTAATGATTCGTTGGGTGCAAATTCTACATATTCCTTCAATGGTTTATAATCGCTACCGGCGTCAGCTGTTCCATCAATAGTTTCCACTCTGTAATTAAAAAAAATAATACTTAAAAAAAACGATGACATATATGATTAAAAAATAAACTTTACTAATACACAAGGATTGACCATACAGTGTTAATTGACTTCCTTATTGTTTCTTATAGATAGGGTCGAGTCAAACAAAAATTCACAGCCATTTCGGTTTTGTTGACTATCCATGGAACAACATTTGAACATCTTTCATATAAGCTTTGGATTTCAAATATTTTGGCCATGAGCATCACTGAAGAGACATGTATTGCCGAAATGCGCATCTCGTTCAGGACAATTGGTACCGTTAATGTTATTGAACAACATTGGGGATTATGTATAAAGCGTTCGACTCCAATAAATATTGAGATATAGGAATATGCGGTGTGAGTGCGATACAACTCTCCATCCAAATAGCAATTCAAAAAAAGTAAACCATTACAGGTCAAAGTACGGAGCCTTGGCTCACACCAAACAACAAGGTATAAAGGGTCCCAATTTTTCAAATCAACGCAAAATTTTACAAAGTACTGTTGCCTTTCAATTTTGTGATCATATTTAGACATTTAGGAAGCTTAAAAGCATAACCTTGATATATTTGTTTTTAGAATATGATACTCTTAATACTCATTTAACCAAAACCCAATTCACCGAGGATGATATCAAAATGATTTCCTATTTGATCGACAGCATATTTGTTGAGTTTGGTGATTAGATATTTCAACAGGTATTTCAATGAATACTAGTTGTGCTTCTCTACTAGCCAATTTGTTTTTGTACTTATATGACGCATAAAATATGCAAAACTTCTCAAGAAAAAAGTAATATCTTGCCAATTACTATGACTCAATTATCCACATTTCAATGAGTGATTGCATTTGATTACAAAATATTCTGGTGAACTTGGCAGAAATATTACTACCAAAACCTGAAGTTTGCTCCATATCTTGATATCTTTCTCGATATTTCCACATATTGACGACGTCAATCTAGAATCTTATGGCAACGTGACAATTTTTACTCTCCTATTGTCAACCTCAAATTTCCTGGCAGTAACATACCTTTGAGCCTAACTGTATGCAGGTTCGTCATCTCAATTACTAATAAGTTTTACGTTCATCACAAATCATTGGTTGACCAATTGGATATATTTGTGTCATATCTCATTAGCCAAATGTTTTCGTAGTGGTAGATCTGCATATACCTAAATACTAGTCTTATCTATAATTTTAACGATTGTGTTTTTACATATATTTTGACGTTTTGAACTTTGTTCATTCCCTTCCTTTGGTGTCTTAATCGGTTTATAAGGTATAAACATCGTTTAAATACAGTTATTGTTGCCCTTTTTAGATAAATCATCATGTCAAAAATTACTTCCACTGGACTTTAAATTTTGACAATTTGTTGTTAAGCTGTAATCACAAAACAAAGAGATAATGGATAATACAATATTTAGTTGATTTAATAGAAACGTATCTTGAGTTCAGTATATTATTAATTGTCTATTGGTCGGTTTTACTTTTTTAATTTTGCCATGTCGTTGACAATTTGATTTTGACTTATAAGTTTTCTCGTCTTTGTCAGTGGAAATTAGAATGAATCCTTGAGATGACTTTTTTGCTTTACACTAATTAATTAGTAAACATCAATCGCTCTTACAGTACTGTAACTGGTATATCCATTCTTCCAATACGCCTAACTCCTATTCTGACCTTGCCTTCATTTTCAAGTACGGCACACGAGGAAGCGGTGAACTCGACTACAGCAGTTGTTCCTCCGTCACTGAGATCGATGAAATTGATGCTTGCAGTAGATGCTATGTCGGACAACATTTGAGACTGCCTCATTTTTACATTTTCATAAAGCTGAAATGAAAAGCACATTCACAAATTCAATAAAATGATCAAATGTGTTTTAATTTAATATCAGTTCAATCGACAGTGATAAAATTATACCATTACTTTGACTTTCTCCAGCTGCCAATACATATCTATTCACTTGAAAAAATGCTCAAGCACAATTTTTGTTCTCTACAAAATCAAAACTGTTCTTTTAATGAAACAATCTAAAAGACAAGGACCCAGATAGCTGTGGCTTTCAAAACATAAGCGGGATTTGAAATGGTGATTTTTCATTACAATTCTTTTTTAAGTTGGTTATTCATAGAATGGTGTTGTCCGTAATACTGTGGATTCATTTATTTTCGTGGGTATCAATTTTCGTGGATTGCTAAAAATTTGCATATTCGTGGATATTTGATTTCGTGGTTTTGCCAATTTCTGTATAAAAAGCCTATTGAATAAGTGTATTCGTTGAAAATTTGAATTCGTGGTTCATCTGAACCCACGAAACCCACGAAAATTGGTATCCAACGAATAATAAGGAATCCACAGTATTTACAATGGCTCATCATTAGCTTATCTTGTAGTTCAGACATAAAACGATTGAAAGTAATGATTTTTTTTTTAACAAGACTAGATTGCATAAAACTGTTAAAGGCTCGACTTCAGAAATCTCTATTTACCTACGTAAAAAAATTTTGTATAATTTGTGTTTCGAGTTAAAGCAAAACAATGGAAAATCCCATAAAATAAGTATTGAATAAAAAAAAATGTGGGCACAATAATTGATCATGTTTTGCATGTTCATGATCATTTATTGATTAATTGACATAATCGAATTTGTTAATAAATTAGAATTTTGATTTAGTGGCAGTATTTCGTAGTTTATGTCTCTGTACTAATTTGAACAAACTTCTTTCTAGCAAGGTAATATAAGAAATGCACTTGTTTAAGTTAAACATGTCGGTCGCTCGTTGAATTATTGAGTAATAATGTTTTCAACAATATTGAAAAAAGTGTTACGACCTGTTTAAGACAGATAAGCTAACACAACTGCATTATTTTAAAACATTGTTGTGCAGATTATTTGATAGATAATTTTCGGAATTGCTGATATATTGATAACATAGATTTTATGGTTAAGCAAAGAAAGGTCTGAGAAACTAACCTCTTTGAGTGTAGAATTGATCTTAGGTATAAGTTTATGGCCTCCTGAAAAGCCTCGCCTGGCATTTACTTTATACCACATTGAACTATGGTGTTCTCCTTGAGCGATTTTAGCAGCGGCCAGCTTTGCTGCTTTTTCCTCTGAAATTTCCCTATTTCTACCTAATTCTTTCGCCAAGTGAATGATTTCTGCTCTCTCTTCTTCTGCACTTGCATCCGGACAGTGGTCAATATCTGTGTGAATTGGAGATCAGATTAAAGTATTGGTATAAAAAATATTTGATGATAGGGTGATGTTTGAAGGAAGGGAAACAAAGTTTTCAAACAATTACCTAATTGAACAAAATCTTTAGATTCAATTTAAACATGACTATCCTACAACGCAACCTTTATGAATTCACATCAGTGAGTATATAAATATCTTTAATTTATATTTGTTGGCAATCATACCCCATTTTCATTTTTACATTAAGAAAAATTTAAGAGACGATAAATATAAATGAAAGGTTTGTGAGTAATTTCTAATGGCATCGGAATAGTTCTCGAATATGTGTTCCCTTATACAAATGAATGATTTCTTTTGTTTAGAATAAGCCCGAGTAGAATAAAGTAAGAATCTATTTAATGTTATCCCTCGGTGTATTTCCCGCTTATTTGTCAAATTTGAATGGTGTCACTTGGTTGAGCTTAATGCTGAAAATTGTTTTAATTTTGCGATAAACATGGAGGTTGTATTATTTTTTTTATCTGATGGTGCAAAAGAGAAAACCAATATAAGTAAATGACAGAATCAATCTTTGAGGAAAATTGTTAATATGATACAAAATTTCATTACCTCAATTTTATTTTTGTCAAAAATCCCTACAGGACCAAAAAAGATATGCGGTTACATACAAAAAATCTTGTTATGAACATAATATTACGAACCAAACATATATCTATATTACCATTAATAAACTAATCATCAAAAGAGCTTTTTATGATCGATGGTTAAGCATTGGCTTTCCAGGATATACTCTCGGTTATAATTAGTTTATATGTTATTTAATGAAATACATATAGATACAGGAGAAAGCAAATTTGATGTACTTTTTATGTTGTTGACATTTCAATACTTGCTAGTACATAGTTAATAAAGATTTTCGAATTATTAAAGCGGTTTATTATAACTTTGCAATTTCAAAGCATGAGAAGATTTGTTTTCCCAATATTAACTTTTGATTTAAACCTTACAAGCCAATTAAACATATGCCAACTTGTAGTCGATGTACATTTGGTAAGTCAATAATTAACCGGAATGTGCGCCGACTATTGAATTTTATTCTCAAAATATGGTTTAAAAGTAGAAAAAATGTTATTTATATGACAAAACTTTGTTGTATATTAAGGTCTGAATTACAGAGGTGAGATGAAAACCGATATTTCTCTCGAAATCTCATACAAAAAGTTACAGTTCTTGATGTGTGTGAAGTTAGCAGCCGGTTCGTTATTCGATATTCGATATTCAATATCCAACCAGCTGCTAGCAGTCGGTTGGATATTCAAAATTAAGTTGAAAATAAAAAAAAGAATAATACTTAATAACATTAAAAGCATGATTTTGATAGTTAAAAGAACTGATAAGATACGTAGGAGATAGTTTCATGACCTCTTCAAGCTGTCGCAAATTCTCGTTGTTCTCGAATATAAACCCTTTTCTAATTTGCATATTTGTCTAAATGTAATAAAGATTGTTGTCAATAAAAAAAAAATCAAAGAAGTACAGTACATTTATACAGGATTTTTCTTAAAAACAAAAACAAAAAACGATTACTCTAGAAAACAATCAGGATTATAAATAGAAATATTTATGGAAAGCCCATAAAAGAAATATATAGTGAAAAGCTACCTGAGACCGCTTAGGTAGATAGACACACGTGACTAAAAGGAATTTGGATAGACTTCCTGTCTTTTATGTTTACTGAGCGCTCAAAGTGCCAGTTGGATATTCAAAATAAATAGTGAAAAGCTACCTGAGACCGCTCAAATGAGGGTGAGACCTCCCTGGTCTTTCAATGTCCACAAAATTTAAGTAAATCATAGACTCTGTATATTTAAAGGTTGTATCAGAAGGATTGCCGAGAATAATGTCATATTCGATATCTATGGAGGGCTTGTATTGTCACTTTTCAGCTAAAAATTATAAAAATTTTAGGACAAAGGGCACAGGGCAATGGTGGGAGCACCCTAATTGCTCAATCTTTCTAATATTATGCAGACATTTAGTCAATAGGTCGATACACACGTGACTAAAAGGAAGTAGGGTAGACTTCCTGTCTTTAATGTTTACGGAGCACCCAAAGTGCCAGTTGGATATTCAAAATAGATAGTGAAAAGCTACCTGAGACCGCTTAAATGAGGGTGAGACCCCCCTGGTCTTTCAATGTCCACAAAATTTAAGTAAATCATAGACCATGTATATATAAAGGTTGTATCAGAAGGATTGCCTAGAATACTGTCATATTCGATATCTATGGAGGGCTTGTATTGTCACTTCTCAGCTAAAAATTATCAAAATTTTAGGACAAAGGGCACAGGGCGATGGTGAGAGCCCCCAATTGCTCAATCTTTCCAATATTATGCAGACATTTAGTCAAAAGGTAGATACAAACTTGACTGAAAGGAATTTGGATAAACTTCCTGTCTTTAATGTTTACGGAGCGCCCAAAATGCCAGTTGGATATTCAAAATAGATAGTGAAAAGCTACCTGAGACCGCTTAAATGAGGGTGAGACACCCCTGGTCTTTCAATATCCACAAAATTTATGTAAATCATAGACTACGTATATATAAAGGTTGTAACAGAAGAATTGCCGGGAATACAGTCATATTTGATATCTATGGAGGGCTTGTATTGTCACTTTTCAGCTAAAAATTATAAAAATTTTAGGACAAAGGGCACAGGGCAATGGTGAGAGCCTCCTAATTGCTCAATCTTTCTAATAGTATGCAGACATTTAGTCAATTGGTAGATACACACGTGAATAAAAGGAATTTGGATAGACTTCCTGTCTTTTATGTTTACGGAGCGCTCAAAGTGCCAGTTGGATATTCAAAATAAATAGTGAAAAGCTACCTGAGACCGCTCAAATGAGGGTGAGACCTCCCTGGTCTTTCAATGTACACAAAATTTAAGTAAATCATAGACTCTGTATAAATAAAGGTTGTATCAGAAGGATTGCATAGAATAATGTCATATTCGATATCTATGGAGGGCTTGTATTGTCACTTTTCAGCTAAAAAATATCAAAATTTTAGGACAAAGGGCACAGGGCGATGGTGAGAGCCCCCTAATTGCTCAATCTTTCCAATATTATGCAGACATTTAGTCAAAAGGTAGATTCACACTTGACTGAAAGGAATTGGGATACACTTCCTGTCTTTAATGTTTACGGAGCGCCCAAAGTGCCAGTTGGATATTCAAAATAGATAGTGAAAAGCTACCTGAGACCGCTTAAATGAGGGTGAGACACCCCTGGTCTTTCAATATCCACAAAATTTAAATAAATCATAGACTATGTATATATGAAGGTTGTAACAGAAGAATTGCCGAGAATACAGTCATATTTGATATCTATGGAGGGCTTGTATTGTCACTTTTCAGCTAAAAATTATAAAAAATTTAGGACAAAGGGCACAGGGCAATGGTGAGAGCCCCCTAATTGCTCAATCTTTCTAATATTATGCAGACATTTAGTCAATAGGTAGATACACACGTGACTAAAAGGAATTTGGATAGACTTCCTGTCTTTTATGTTTACGGAGCGCTCAAAGTACCAGTTGGATATTCAAAATATTTAGTGAAAAGCTACTGGAGACCGCTTAAATGAGGGTGAGACCCCCCTGGTCTTTCAATTTCCATTAAATTCAACCAAATCATAAATTTTATATATATAAAGATTGTATCAAAAGTGGAATGTTCTTGAACGGACTGTTTGCTGCAGATCAGATCAGACCAGAACCCTAGGCCTAGTAGAATCGATGACCTAGTTTAAAATACAAACCGTCACTATAGGTTGAAGGGAAAATATACAGACCTTTATCACACACCTTCACACAGCTCACACAACCACCCCTTTTGATGTAAAATCCAGGTCCAAATGCATTGTTGATCGCTATTTCACACAGACAACTTAGAGCTCCAACACCTCATGCTGACATGAATTGTGTTCGCCAACATAGGAAAGGCTCGCATTGCCCTTTCCGCTAACATGGATATAGGAATCCACTTTCTTTTTGAATGTTTTTTTTTCAATTGGTTAGTGCTTTTTTCCACTAGAACCATTTCGTAGAAGCTTGGTGATCTTTTCAATCTGTCGCGGGGTAAGCATCATCTTGTGTTCACCATGCAGGTTTGTGAGGGATAAACGAATGGTGACCGGGAAACCTTTTTTGTCTGCTCTCTGTAATATTTAGATTGACCTTTTATAGTTCAAACCGTATTTCGATAGACTATTTATTCATGCCTCGCGAAGATGGAAGCGGATGGTGAGATGTTCTCTGCGGAGATTGTGGATGATCGCCGTCTGGATTGGTGAGGTATGTCTGCATGCGATTGATGGTTCTCAAGATCACGGGTAAGTACACCATTTTTTTTTGGGGGGGGGGGGGGTTGAATGATCTTTACCCCGGGATCGATTGCGGGGGGAAGCTTCAGATAGTGGACTGTTGGGAGCCGTGTATGTAGCTGCTATTGATGATGCCACTGTTCACCAGGATGCTGTTGATGCTTCTGATGCTAACAATGTATTCACCCTCTTTGTAACATTTGTTGCCCGATCAAATGTGTAGAGCTGTCGCTTAAATCCCAATGTGGTGTTCGATTCCTTAAATTGTAGTTTGGGGAGGGGGTTGAGCCGAGTAAAAATGCGACTGTCGTTTCTAGAGACAAGGATGGAAAACCCTTGTTTTTGGTCTGTGTTGTGGACGATTTGCTTCAACAGTGTGGTGTCCATTTATTTATTAAAACACGACGTTCAACTACTGACCGACCGATTCGAACTGGAGGCCTAGGACTCCTACGGAGATTGGAAGTGCAATTCGGTGTTGGCGGGAACATAACTCTCGAATTCCGCTCGAATTCCGCTCGAATCTGGATGTCCGCTCGGACTGATGACTTACATCAATGACCAACAGCGGCTATATGTCAATGAAATCAGAGGGGTCGACATCACCGTTACTAAGGAGGGTGTCAATGTTGTAAAATTTCTTTCTGAAGTCTACATCCTCCTTGAACACTATGGCAACCTTGTTTTGTGAAAAAAAACGGCATTAAAGTCGACGGCTGAGTAGCGTTCAGCTTTGAGGGTGACATGGATATTTTGCAATCGACAGCGATTGAACACGGAAGCATTATGGGTTTTGTCATTATCTCTGTCGGTTTGAAAGGCAACGATAATATATCTTGGCTTTTCGCGACCACTATTGGCAGCTAGGCGGCAGTTAAACTGTGAGGCTTGGGGAACGACTATGAAATCACACTGTCTCATGCGAAATCCACAGAGGACTCTGGATTTTTTCTGGATGGTTTTGTACAGTTGCATCATGTTTTCGTCTGCAGGAGTGACGCTCCAGAGTTGGTAAGTTGAGCGCCGGCTTAAGGTTCGAATTCGTGAACCTAGTATTAATATTTTTGAAGACTTTCATCGATGGTCAACCCTTCTGTGATTGGAAGGATGTCAGACATTATGTATTTATTTATAACATTGGAGGAAGTTGGGATGGTACCGATGCCACGACCAGAGATGAAATTGTTTAACTGGGTTTGGTTGTTGGGATTTCTGCGTTTAACACTGAGCTGTTGATTGGGCTTGCTGCGTTAGTCAATGGGTTTTCGAGTGCGGGTCACTTTGTCAACGACATGGTTGACGACTACCACCTACCACTCCTATCATGGCTGCATTGGTGGCAGTGCTCATAGGCCTACTTTTCAATGTCTTGGCAGCAGAGGAGGTGAACATGCGATAGTGTCAAAAAAACTTCTACCACCGTATGCATACTTTCAAACAAAACCTTTCTTAATTGAGGATATTACGATGGAGTTGCTTATATTCCTTGATGCTGATGTGTTCACCTTTCTTTATTGCATCGATGATCGCCATAATCGCGTTGCGCACACCATTGTTTCCAGCACGGTATGCAGTGTTGCACAGATCCAAGCCATTAAAGAGCTGGTCAAAGTAGGAGGGTAGAAACACGGTTTGAAGTCCGCTACAATGCTTATCTTGCTTTATATGTGAGACACAATCTTCGTCCACTTAGATCTTTATCGCCTTAGGGTTCTCGTGAGGGTTAATTTCCTTAATACATGGCACCGTAACTGTTCAGGATCTCTGCATAGTCGACAAGGTCTTAAAAACTTCGGACTCGAAAGATTCTGATTTCTTTTTCACCATGAGTTCCCAGAGGTTAAGGGTTCCTTTGTACCTCACACCATCCACGAAAATATCATCGCCGTCAGAAGTAACTGGTTAGCTTTCGATGAAGAGATCAATATCCAAAGGTGTGGTCGGCGAAGGATCGTTACTGATCTGCAAATACTGCTGTGCTCGAAGTCCGAGGATGGTGTATATAGGTGGTGCTTAACACCTTGGAAAGGTCAGGGTTGAGTCCAATCTTCTCGAGGCGATGCTGCATGTTACTGGCTTGAATCTTCCGCTTGATCTCTTGCAACTCCCTGGCGAGCGCCTCACACTGTTTAGGGTCTGTAATCTTTATAAACGTTCATCTTTTTAAAGCGTTGACGTGAACCTTCCTAAGTGAAGGTTTGAATACATGTAAGCGTTTGTTTGAACGCCCCTAAGCGTTGGTTTGAACAGTTGTACGTTTCCTGAAACTATAGGCATATATCTATCGAAAGGTTAAAAAAAACACACATGCATTTTTGCTCGTTTTTCCATAATATGAATTGAAAAGGTCGAGCTATAAATATTTGTTGATAAACACTTCAATAATTTATGGACCTATGGGTGGTACGGATAGCAAAATACGGACTGTCAAACAGATACATACCATATAAAACATGCTAAAAACAATCTAAATGTTCATATAACCCCACTAAGGAGGCTATATTATTCTTCAATTATCTTAAAATCTATTTCATTGTACAAAAACTTTCATATTTAAAAAATTACCATGGCCATAATGCGATACTTAACTTCTATTAAACTGTGTATTGCTACAGAACCTTATCGTTTTTGAATTCAACCTTATCGGTAAATCAAAGCACTCAAAGTCCGCGTACACTACGAAAGGGACTCTCATCGGGCGGGTGTTGTTGACAAAAGTCAGCTGGTATGTCCCTTCTTTGGGCAGCTCTGATCTTGACTGCCTTGTGGTTGACGCAACACTCTTTGTTGGTTTCCAGAACTTCCTTGCTATGAACGTAGTTCAAGCACATATAGCCTTGGATCAGCAGTAAGTTGAGTTCTCTCTCCCGCTGTTCACCAATGTTTGAAATGTGCAGCGGGTATACTTCACTATCATCTATTCTAAATACATTATCGCCAAGGTGGAATTGGCCTTCTCAAATTAATTAATATCCTTAAGGCTTACCAGATTGAGCTCTGTGTAACCCTGTCCGTTTGTTTTGGGTCTACGAAGGCCGAAAGAATGGCCCACTTGAAACACTCCTCGTCGTTATTTTTCACATTGATTACAGCCTTCTTGTATTTGATCCACGCCGGCTAATCAATGTACTGTGACCTACGCAGCGGTCGTTGGTAATATTGACTTGAAATTTTACAATTGCTTTCGATGTCCAGTCACTTTTTTCAGAGGTCCACTGTGCAATATTCTCTCCGATCTTTTCATCCATCTTCTCAAGGGTTTCAAGCAAGTCCGTGGTTTCCCGAGTGAAAGTATCCCACGTTCTTATCATCCATCTTACCTGTTGGGTTAATCTTCACAGTGCAGCATCACATTGACTTGTTATCCTTTCAATGCCCAATCGTCTATAAGTTCCACTCTTGACATCTGAGAGACCTCAAGGAAGGTCTGCACATCCATGTCAATAATAGTGGTCATCTTTCAGGTAGTAAATACATCTTTAAAGGCTTTCTTCAGTGGATGTACCTCAATTTTATCCCCAATGATTTTCTGTCTTCTCTGATCTGTTCCTGTAACTTATCCAGTAGTCGATCTTTCGACATCCTGCTAACCTTTATCAACTCATGCTGTTTGGCTTGGGTGATAATATCCTTCCTAGTATAGGGTTGGAACAACGCTAAAAAAATGTTGGTCTTCGTTCCGATCAACTGATCCAACTGATCCTTCCTCATCCGGGATTACCATCGGTGGTGGTTCATTTTGGCAATACCACTCAGGGCTTTGACGTTTTCAACAACTAATTCCAGCTATTAATAGCTATTGGATCGATGTCTTAATCTTTAAAACAATCCAAAATAAAATCAATTTGTTTCACCCAAAACCAATATCCACGATTAAATGGTTTTTAAACCCAGCTTTTGATCTTTCGATCCTATCGTCCATATCAAAATATATAAAATTCGTGGTAATCACACCCTGGTTTTTTTTATTCATCCCATAGCTCACAATTTGCCGAGCTCAATCGGTCTCTCTCTTTGTCAAGACTGTGGTCAGCTGCTTCTTTAATCTCTCACAACCCCAAGTGGGGATATGGTTGCCCCTTTCCAACATAAGGTTATTATTTCTGCCTACCTATTAACTAAATGTCTGCTTAGAAATACAAAGATTGAGAGATTAGAGGGCTATCACCATTGCCCTGTGCCCTTTGTCCTAAAATTCTGATAGTTTTTAGCAGAAAAGTGACAATATAAGCCCTCCATAATTATATCGAATATGACAATGTTCTGGGAAATCTTTCTAATTCAACCTTCATATATACAGAGTCTATGATTTAATTAAATTTTGTAGACATTGAAAGATCAGGGGGGTCTCACCATCTCCCTGTGCCCTTTGTCCTAAAATTTGGCATTTTTTGACTGAAAAGTGACAATCTTAGCCCTCCGTAGATATTGAAGATGACGTTTTTCTGGAAACTCCATTTAATACAATCTTTATATATACAGAGTCAATGATTTGGTTGAATTTTATGGACATTGAAAGACCAGGGGGGTCTCAACCTCATTTAAGCGGTCTCGGGTAGGTTTTCGCTATATATTTTGAATATCCAACTGGCACTTTGGGCGCTCCGTAAACATAGAAGACAGGGAGTGTACCCAAAGTCCTTTTAGTCACGTTTGTATCTACCTATTGACTAAATGTCTGTTAAATATTAGAAAGATTGAGAGATCAGGGGGCTCTCACCATCACCCTGTGCCCTTTGTCCTAAAATTTGGACATTTTTTGACTGAAAAGTGACAATCTTAGCCCTCCGTAGATATTGAAGATGACGTTTTTCTGGAAACTCCATTTAATACAATCTTTATATATACAGAGTCAATGATTTGGTTGAATTTTATGGACATTGAAAGACCAGGGGGGTCTCAACCTCATTTAAGCGGTCTCGGGTAGGTTTTCGCTATATATTTTGAATATCCAACTGGCACTTTGGGCGCTCCGTAAACATAGAAGACAGGAAGTGTACCCAAAGTCCTTTTAGTCACGTTTGTATCTACCTATTGACTAAATGTCTGTTAAATATTAGAAAGATTGAGAGATCAGGGGGCTCTCACCATCACCCTGTGCCCTTTGTCCTAAAATTTGGACATTTTTTGACTGAAAAGTGACAATCTTAGCCCTCCGTAGATATTGAAGATGACGTTTTTCTGGATACTCCATTTAATACAATCTTTATATATACAGAGTCAATGATTTGGTTGAATTTTATGGACATTGAAAGACCAGGGGGGTCTCAACCTCATTTAAGCGGTCTCGGGTAGGGTTTCGCTATATATTTTGAATATCCAACTGGCACTTTGGGCGCTCCGTAAACATAGAAGACAGGAAGTGTACCCAAAGTCCTTTTAGTCACGTTTGTATCTACCTATTGACTAAATGTCTGTTAAATATTAGAAAGATTGAGAGATCAGGGGGCTCTCACCATCACCCTGTGCCCTTTGTCCTAAAATTTGGACATTTTTTGACTGAAAAGTGACAATCTTAGCCCTCCGTAGATATTGAAGATGACGTTTTTCTGGAAACTCCATTTAATACAATCTTTATATATACAGAGTCAATGATTTGGTTGAATTTTATGGACATTGAAAGACCAGGGGGGTCTCAACCTCATTTAAGCGGTCTCGGGTAGGTTTTCGCTATATATTTTGAATATCCAACTGGCACTTTGGGCGCTCCGTAAACATAGAAGACAGGAAGTGTACCCAAAGTCCTTTTAGTCACGTTTGTATCTACCTATTGACTAAATGTCTGTTAAATATTAGAAAGATTGAGAGATCAGGGGGCTCTCACCATCACCCTGTGCCCTTTGTCCTAAAATTTGGACATTTTTTGACTGAAAAGTGACAATCTTAGCCCTCCGTAGATATTGAAGATGACGTTTTTCTGGAAACTCCATTTAATACAATCTTTATATATACAGAGTCAATGATTTGGTTGAATTTTATGGACATTGAAAGACCAGGGGGGTCTCAACCTCATTTAAGCGGTCTCGGGTAGGTTTTCGCTATATATTTTGAATATCCAACTGGCACTTTGGGCGCTCCGTAAACATAGAAGACAGGAAGTGTACCCAAAGTCCTTTTAGTCACGTTTGTATCTACCTATTGACTAAATGTCTGTTAAATATTAGAAAGATTGAGAGATCAGGGGGCTCTCACCATCACCCTGTGCCCTTTGTCCTAAAATTTGGACATTTTTTGACTGAAAAGTGACAATCTTAGCCCTCCGTAGATATTGAAGATGACGTTTTTCTGGAAACTCCATTTAATACAATCTTTATATATACAGAGTCAATGATTTGGTTGAATTTTATGGACATTGAAAGACCAGGGGGGTCTCAACCTCATTTAAGCGGTCTCGGGTAGGTTTTCGCTATATATTTTGAATATCCAACTGGCACTTTGGGCGCTCCGTAAACATAGAAGACAGGAAGTGTACCCAAAGTCCTTTTAGTCACGTTTGTATCTACCTATTGACTAAATGTCTGTTAAATATTAGAAAGATTGAGAGATCAGGGGGCTCTCACCATCACCCTGTGCCCTTTGTCCTAAAATTTGGACATTTTTTGACTGAAAAGTGACAATCTTAGCCCTCCGTAGATATTGAAGATGACGTTTTTCTGGAAACTCCATTTAATACAATCTTTATATATACAGAGTCAATGATTTGGTTGAATTTTATGGACATTGAAAGACCAGGGGGGTCTCAACCTCATTTAAGCGGTCTCGGGTAGGTTTTCGCTATATATTTTGAATATCCAACTGGCACTTTGGGCGCTCCGTAAACATAGAAGACAGGAAGTGTACCCAAAGTCCTTTTAGTCACGTTTGTATCTACCTATTGACTAAATGTCTGTTAAATATTAGAAAGATTGAGAGATCAGGGGGCTCTCACCATCACCCTGTGCCCTTTGTCCTAAAATTTGGACATTTTTTGACTGAAAAGTGACAATCTTAGCCCTCCGTAGATATTGAAGATGACGTTTTTCTGGAAACTCCATTTAATACAATCTTTATATATACAGAGTCAATGATTTGGTTGAATTTTATGGACATTGAAAGACCAGGGGGGTCTCAACCTCATTTAAGCGGTCTCGGGTAGGTTTTCGCTATATATTTTGAATATCCAACTGGCACTTTGGGCGCTCCGTAAACATAGAAGACAGGAAGTGTACCCAAAGTCCTTTTAGTCACGTTTGTATCTACCTATTGACTAAATGTCTGTTAAATATTAGAAAGATTGAGAGATCAGGGGGCTCTCACCATCACCCTGTGCCCTTTGTCCTAAAATTTGGACATTTTTTGACTGAAAAGTGACAATCTTAGCCCTCCGTAGATATTTAAGATGACGTTTTTCTGGAAACTCCATTTAATACAATCTTTATATATACAGAGTCAATGATTTGGTTGAATTTTATGGACATTGAAAGACCAGGGGGGTCTCAACCTCATTTAAGCGGTCTCGGGTAGGTTTTCGCTATATATTTTGAATATCCAACTGGCACTTTGGGCGCTCCGTAAACATAGAAGACAGGAAGTGTACCCAAAGTCCTTTTAGTCACGTTTGTATCTACCTATTGACTAAATGTCTGTTAAATATTAGAAAGATTGAGAGATCAGGGGGCTCTCACCATCACCCTGTGCCCTTTGTCCTAAAATTTGGACATTTTTTGACTGAAAAGTGACAATCTTAGCCCTCCGTAGATATTGAAGATGACGTTTTTCTGGAAACTCCATTTAATACAATCTTTATATATACAGAGTCAATGATTTGGTTGAATTTTATGGACATTGAAAGACCAGGGGGGTCTCAACCTCATTTAAGCGGTCTCGGGTAGGTTTTCGCTATATATTTTGAATATCCAACTGGCACTTTGGGCGCTCCGTAAACATAGAAGACAGGAAGTGTACCCAAAGTCCTTTTAGTCACGTTTGTATCTACCTATTGACTAAATGTCTGTTAAATATTAGAAAGATTGAGAGATCAGGGGGCTCTCACCATCACCCTGTGCCCTTTGTCCTAAAATTTGGACATTTTTTGACTGAAAAGTGACAATCTTAGCCCTCCGTAGATATTGAAGATGACGTTTTTCTGGAAACTCCATTTAATACAATCTTTATATATACAGAGTCAATGATTTGGTTGAATTTTATGGACATTGAAAGACCAGGGGGGTCTCAACCTCATTTAAGCGGTCTCGGGTAGGTTTTCGCTATATATTTTGAATATCCAACTGGCACTTTGGGCGCTCCGTAAACATAGAAGACAGGAAGTGTACCCAAAGTCCTTTTAGTCACGTTTGTATCTACCTATTGACTAAATGTCTGTTAAATATTAGAAAGATTGAGAGATCAGGGGGCTCTCACCATCACCCTGTGCCCTTTGTCCTAAAATTTGGACATTTTTTGACTGAAAAGTGACAATCTTAGCCCTCCGTAGATATTGAAGATGACGTTTTTCTGGAAACTCCATTTAATACAATCTTTATATATACAGAGTCAATGATTTGGTTGAATTTTATGGACATTGAAAGACCAGGGGGGTCTCAACCTCATTTAAGCGGTCTCGGGTAGGTTTTCGCTATATATTTTGAATATCCAACTGGCACTTTGGGCGCTCCGTAAACATAGAAGACAGGAAGTGTACCCAAAGTCCTTTTAGTCACGTTTGTATCTACCTATTGACTAAATGTCTGTTAAATATTAGAAAGATTGAGAGATCAGGGGGCTCTCACCATCACCCTGTGCCCTTTGTCCTAAAATTTGGACATTTTTTGACTGAAAAGTGACAATCTTAGCCCTCCGTAGATATTGAAGATGACGTTTTTCTGGAAACTCCATTTAATACAATCTTTATATATACAGAGTCAATGATTTGGTTGAATTTTATGGACATTGAAAGACCAGGGGGGTCTCAACCTCATTTAAGCGGTCTCGGGTAGGTTTTCGCTATATATTTTGAATATCCAACTGGCACTTTGGGCGCTCCGTAAACATAGAAGACAGGAAGTGTACCCAAAGTCCTTTTAGTCACGTTTGTATCTACCTATTGACTAAATGTCTGTTAAATATTAGAAAGATTGAGAGATCAGGGGGCTCTCACCATCACCCTGTGCCCTTTGTCCTAAAATTTGGACATTTTTTGACTGAAAAGTGACAATCTTAGCCCTCCGTAGATATTGAAGATGACGTTTTTCTGGAAACTCCATTTAATACAATCTTTATATATACAGAGTCAATGATTTGGTTGAATTTTATGGACATTGAAAGACCAGGGGGGTCTCAACCTCATTTAAGCGGTCTCGGGTAGGTTTTCGCTATATATTTTGAATATCCAACTGGCACTTTGGGCGCTCCGTAAACATAGAAGACAGGAAGTGTACCCAAAGTCCTTTTAGTCACGTTTGTATCTACCTATTGACTAAATGTCTGTTAAATATTAGAAAGATTGAGAGATCAGGGGGCTCTCACCATCACCCTGTGCCCTTTGTCCTAAAATTTGGACATTTTTTGACTGAAAAGTGACAATCTTAGCCCTCCGTAGATATTGAAGATGACGTTTTTCTGGAAACTCCATTTAATACAATCTTTATATATACAGAGTCAATGATTTGGTTGAATTTTATGGACATTGAAAGACCAGGGGGGTCTCAACCTCATTTAAGCGGTCTCGGGTAGGTTTTCGCTATATATTTTGAATATCCAACTGGCACTTTGGGCGCTCCGTAAACATAGAAGACAGGAAGTGTACCCAAAGTCCTTTTAGTCACGTTTGTATCTACCTATTGACTAAATGTCTGTTAAATATTAGAAAGATTGAGAGATCAGGGGGCTCTCACCATCACCCTGTGCCCTTTGTCCTAAAATTTGGACATTTTTTGACTGAAAAGTGACAATCTTAGCCCTCCGTAGATATTGAAGATGACGTTTTTCTGGAAACTCCATTTAATACAATCTTTATATATACAGAGTCAATGATTTGGTTGAATTTTATGGACATTGAAAGACCAGGGGGGTCTCAACCTCATTTAAGCGGTCTCGGGTAGGTTTTCGCTATATATTTTGAATATCCAACTGGCACTTTGGGCGCTCCGTAAACATAGAAGACAGGAAGTGTACCCAAAGTCCTTTTAGTCACGTTTGTATCTACCTATTGACTAAATGTCTGTTAAATATTAGAAAGATTGAGAGATCAGGGGGCTCTCACCATCACCCTGTGCCCTTTGTCCTAAAATTTGGACATTTTTTGACTGAAAAGTGACAATCTTAGCCCTCCGTAGATATTGAAGATGACGTTTTTCTGGAAACTCCATTTAATACAATCTTTATATATACAGAGTCAATGATTTGGTTGAATTTTATGGACATTGAAAGACCAGGGGGGTCTCAACCTCATTTAAGCGGTCTCGGGTAGGTTTTCGCTATATATTTTGAATATCCAACTGGCACTTTGGGCGCTCCGTAAACATAGAAGACAGGAAGTGTACCCAAAGTCCTTTTAGTCACGTTTGTATCTACCTATTGACTAAATGTCTGTTAAATATTAGAAAGATTGAGAGATCAGGGGGCTCTCACCATCACCCTGTGCCCTTTGTCCTAAAATTTGGACATTTTTTGACTGAAAAGTGACAATCTTAGCCCTCCGTAGATATTGAAGATGACGTTTTTCTGGAAACTCCATTTAATACAATCTTTATATATACAGAGTCAATGATTTGGTTGAATTTTATGGACATTGAAAGACCAGGGGGGTCTCAACCTCATTTAAGCGGTCTCGGGTAGGTTTTCGCTATATATTTTGAATATCCAACTGGCACTTTGGGCGCTCCGTAAACATAGAAGACAGGAAGTGTACCCAAAGTCCTTTTAGTCACGTTTGTATCTACCTATTGACTAAATGTCTGTTAAATATTAGAAAGATTGAGAGATCAGGGGGCTCTCACCATCACCCTGTGCCCTTTGTCCTAAAATTTGGACATTTTTTGACTGAAAAGTGACAATCTTAGCCCTCCGTAGATATTGAAGATGACGTTTTTCTGGAAACTCCATTTAATACAATCTTTATATATACAGAGTCAATGATTTGGTTGAATTTTATGGACATTGAAAGACCAGGGGGGTCTCAACCTCATTTAAGCGGTCTCGGGTAGGTTTTCGCTATATATTTTGAATATCCAACTGGCACTTTGGGCGCTCCGTAAACATAGAAGACAGGAAGTGTACCCAAAGTCCTTTTAGTCACGTTTGTATCTACCTATTGACTAAATGTCTGTTAAATATTAGAAAGATTGAGAGATCAGGGGGCTCTCACCATCACCCTGTGCCCTTTGTCCTAAAATTTGGACATTTTTTGACTGAAAAGTGACAATCTTAGCCCTCCGTAGATATTGAAGATGACGTTTTTCTGGAAACTCCATTTAATACAATCTTTATATATACAGAGTCAATGATTTGGTTGAATTTTATGGACATTGAAAGACCAGGGGGGTCTCAACCTCATTTAAGCGGTCTCGGGTAGGTTTTCGCTATATATTTTGAATATCCAACTGGCACTTTGGGCGCTCCGTAAACATAGAAGACAGGAAGTGTACCCAAAGTCCTTTTAGTCACGTTTGTATCTACCTATTGACTAAATGTCTGTTAAATATTAGAAAGATTGAGAGATCAGGGGGCTCTCACCATCACCCTGTGCCCTTTGTCCTAAAATTTGGACATTTTTTGACTGAAAAGTGACAATCTTAGCCCTCCGTAGATATTGAAGATGACGTTTTTCTGGAAACTCCATTTAATACAATCTTTATATATACAGAGTCAATGATTTGGTTGAATTTTATGGACATTGAAAGACCAGGGGGGTCTCAACCTCATTTAAGCGGTCTCGGGTAGGTTTTCGCTATATATTTTGAATATCCAACTGGCACTTTGGGCGCTCCGTAAACATAGAAGACAGGAAGTGTACCCAAAGTCCTTTTAGTCACGTTTGTATCTACCTATTGACTAAATGTCTGTTAAATATTAGAAAGATTGAGAGATCAGGGGGCTCTCACCATCACCCTGTGCCCTTTGTCCTAAAATTTGGACATTTTTTGACTGAAAAGTGACAATCTTAGCCCTCCGTAGATATTGAAGATGACGTTTTTCTGGAAACTCCATTTAATACAATCTTTATATATACAGAGTCAATGATTTGGTTGAATTTTATGGACATTGAAAGACCAGGGGGGTCTCAACCTCATTTAAGCGGTCTCGGGTAGGTTTTCGCTATATATTTTGAATATCCAACTGGCACTTTGGGCGCTCCGTAAACATAGAAGACAGGAAGTGTACCCAAAGTCCTTTTAGTCACGTTTGTATCTACCTATTGACTAAATGTCTGTTAAATATTAGAAAGATTGAGAGATCAGGGGGCTCTCACCATCACCCTGTGCCCTTTGTCCTAAAATTTGGACATTTTTTGACTGAAAAGTGACAATCTTAGCCCTCCGTAGATATTGAAGATGACGTTTTTCTGGAAACTCCATTTAATACAATCTTTATATATACAGAGTCAATGATTTGGTTGAATTTTATGGACATTGAAAGACCAGGGGGGTCTCAACCTCATTTAAGCGGTCTCGGGTAGGTTTTCGCTATATATTTTGAATATCCAACTGGCACTTTGGGCGCTCCGTAAACATAGAAGACAGGAAGTGTACCCAAAGTCCTTTTAGTCACGTTTGTATCTACCTATTGACTAAATGTCTGTTAAATATTAGAAAGATTGAGAGATCAGGGGGCTCTCACCATCACCCTGTGCCCTTTGTCCTAAAATTTGGACATTTTTTGACTGAAAAGTGACAATCTTAGCCCTCCGTAGATATTGAAGATGACGTTTTTCTGGAAACTCCATTTAATACAATCTTTATATATACAGAGTCAATGATTTGGTTGAATTTTATGGACATTGAAAGACCAGGGGGGTCTCAACCTCATTTAAGCGGTCTCGGGTAGGTTTTCGCTATATATTTTGAATATCCAACTGGCACTTTGGGCGCTCCGTAAACATAGAAGACAGGAAGTGTACCCAAAGTCCTTTTAGTCACGTTTGTATCTACCTATTGACTAAATGTCTGTTAAATATTAGAAAGATTGAGAGATCAGGGGGCTCTCACCATCACCCTGTGCCCTTTGTCCTAAAATTTGGACATTTTTTGACTGAAAAGTGACAATCTTAGCCCTCCGTAGATATTGAAGATGACGTTTTTCTGGAAACTCCATTTAATACAATCTTTATATATACAGAGTCAATGATTTGGTTGAATTTTATGGACATTGAAAGACCAGGGGGGTCTCAACCTCATTTAAGCGGTCTCGGGTAGGTTTTCGCTATATATTTTGAATATCCAACTGGCACTTTGGGCGCTCCGTAAACATAGAAGACAGGAAGTGTACCCAAAGTCCTTTTAGTCACGTTTGTATCTACCTATTGACTAAATGTCTGTTAAATATTAGAAAGATTGAGAGATCAGGGGGCTCTCACCATCACCCTGTGCCCTTTGTCCTAAAATTTGGACATTTTTTGACTGAAAAGTGACAATCTTAGCCCTCCGTAGATATTGAAGATGACGTTTTTCTGGAAACTCCATTTAATACAATCTTTATATATACAGAGTCAATGATTTGGTTGAATTTTATGGACATTGAAAGACCAGGGGGGTCTCAACCTCATTTAAGCGGTCTCGGGTAGGTTTTCGCTATATATTTTGAATATCCAACTGGCACTTTGGGCGCTCCGTAAACATAGAAGACAGGAAGTGTACCCAAAGTCCTTTTAGTCACGTTTGTATCTACCTATTGACTAAATGTCTGTTAAATATTAGAAAGATTGAGAGATCAGGGGGCTCTCACCATCACCCTGTGCCCTTTGTCCTAAAATTTGGACATTTTTTGACTGAAAAGTGACAATCTTAGCCCTCCGTAGATATTGAAGATGACGTTTTTCTGGAAACTCCATTTAATACAATCTTTATATATACAGAGTCAATGATTTGGTTGAATTTTATGGACATTGAAAGACCAGGGGGGTCTCAACCTCATTTAAGCGGTCTCGGGTAGGTTTTCGCTATATATTTTGAATATCCAACTGGCACTTTGGGCGCTCCGTAAACATAGAAGACAGGAAGTGTACCCAAAGTCCTTTTAGTCACGTTTGTATCTACCTATTGACTAAATGTCTGTTAAATATTAGAAAGATTGAGAGATCAGGGGGCTCTCACCATCACCCTGTGCCCTTTGTCCTAAAATTTGGACATTTTTTGACTGAAAAGTGACAATCTTAGCCCTCCGTAGATATTGAAGATGACGTTTTTCTGGAAACTCCATTTAATACAATCTTTATATATACAGAGTCAATGATTTGGTTGAATTTTATGGACATTGAAAGACCAGGGGGGTCTCAACCTCATTTAAGCGGTCTCGGGTAGGTTTTCGCTATATATTTTGAATATCCAACTGGCACTTTGGGCGCTCCGTAAACATAGAAGACAGGAAGTGTACCCAAAGTCCTTTTAGTCACGTTTGTATCTACCTATTGACTAAATGTCTGTTAAATATTAGAAAGATTGAGAGATCAGGGGGCTCTCACCATCACCCTGTGCCCTTTGTCCTAAAATTTGGACATTTTTTGACTGAAAAGTGACAATCTTAGCCCTCCGTAGATATTGAAGATGACGTTTTTCTGGAAACTCCATTTAATACAATCTTTATATATACAGAGTCAATGATTTGGTTGAATTTTATGGACATTGAAAGACCAGGGGGGTCTCAACCTCATTTAAGCGGTCTCGGGTAGGTTTTCGCTATATATTTTGAATATCCAACTGGCACTTTGGGCGCTCCGTAAACATAGAAGACAGGAAGTGTACCCAAAGTCCTTTTAGTCACGTTTGTATCTACCTATTGACTAAATGTCTGTTAAATATTAGAAAGATTGAGAGATCAGGGGGCTCTCACCATCACCCTGTGCCCTTTGTCCTAAAATTTGGACATTTTTTGACTGAAAAGTGACAATCTTAGCCCTCCGTAGATATTGAAGATGACGTTTTTCTGGAAACTCCATTTAATACAATCTTTATATATACAGAGTCAATGATTTGGTTGAATTTTATGGACATTGAAAGACCAGGGGGGTCTCAACCTCATTTAAGCGGTCTCGGGTAGGTTTTCGCTATATATTTTGAATATCCAACTGGCACTTTGGGCGCTCCGTAAACATAGAAGACAGGAAGTGTACCCAAAGTCCTTTTAGTCACGTTTGTATCTACCTATTGACTAAATGTCTGTTAAATATTAGAAAGATTGAGAGATCAGGGGGCTCTCACCATCACCCTGTGCCCTTTGTCCTAAAATTTGGACATTTTTTGACTGAAAAGTGACAATCTTAGCCCTCCGTAGATATTGAAGATGACGTTTTTCTGGAAACTCCATTTAATACAATCTTTATATATACAGAGTCAATGATTTGGTTGAATTTTATGGACATTGAAAGACCAGGGGGGTCTCAACCTCATTTAAGCGGTCTCGGGTAGGTTTTCGCTATATATTTTGAATATCCAACTGGCACTTTGGGCGCTCCGTAAACATAGAAGACAGGAAGTGTACCCAAAGTCCTTTTAGTCACGTTTGTATCTACCTATTGACTAAATGTCTGTTAAATATTAGAAAGATTGAGAGATCAGGGGGCTCTCACCATCACCCTGTGCCCTTTGTCCTAAAATTTGGACATTTTTTGACTGAAAAGTGACAATCTTAGCCCTCCGTAGATATTGAAGATGACGTTTTTCTGGAAACTCCATTTAATACAATCTTTATATATACAGAGTCAATGATTTGGTTGAATTTTATGGACATTGAAAGACCAGGGGGGTCTCAACCTCATTTAAGCGGTCTCGGGTAGGTTTTCGCTATATATTTTGAATATCCAACTGGCACTTTGGGCGCTCCGTAAACATAGAAGACAGGAAGTGTACCCAAAGTCCTTTTAGTCACGTTTGTATCTACCTATTGACTAAATGTCTGTTAAATATTAGAAAGATTGAGAGATCAGGGGGCTCTCACCATCACCCTGTGCCCTTTGTCCTAAAATTTGGACATTTTTTGACTGAAAAGTGACAATCTTAGCCCTCCGTAGATATTGAAGATGACGTTTTTCTGGAAACTCCATTTAATACAATCTTTATATATACAGAGTCAATGATTTGGTTGAATTTTATGGACATTGAAAGACCAGGGGGGTCTCAACCTCATTTAAGCGGTCTCGGGTAGGTTTTCGCTATATATTTTGAATATCCAACTGGCACTTTGGGCGCTCCGTAAACATAGAAGACAGGAAGTGTACCCAAAGTCCTTTTAGTCACGTTTGTATCTACCTATTGACTAAATGTCTGTTAAATATTAGAAAGATTGAGAGATCAGGGGGCTCTCACCATCACCCTGTGCCCTTTGTCCTAAAATTTGGACATTTTTTGACTGAAAAGTGACAATCTTAGCCCTCCGTAGATATTGAAGATGACGTTTTTCTGGAAACTCCATTTAATACAATCTTTATATATACAGAGTCAATGATTTGGTTGAATTTTATGGACATTGAAAGACCAGGGGGGTCTCAACCTCATTTAAGCGGTCTCGGGTAGGTTTTCGCTATATATTTTGAATATCCAACTGGCACTTTGGGCGCTCCGTAAACATAGAAGACAGGAAGTGTACCCAAAGTCCTTTTAGTCACGTTTGTATCTACCTATTGACTAAATGTCTGTTAAATATTAGAAAGATTGAGAGATCAGGGGGCTCTCACCATCACCCTGTGCCCTTTGTCCTAAAATTTGGACATTTTTTGACTGAAAAGTGACAATCTTAGCCCTCCGTAGATATTGAAGATGACGTTTTTCTGGAAACTCCATTTAATACAATCTTTATATATACAGAGTCAATGATTTGGTTGAATTTTATGGACATTGAAAGACCAGGGGGGTCTCAACCTCATTTAAGCGGTCTCGGGTAGGTTTTCGCTATATATTTTGAATATCCAACTGGCACTTTGGGCGCTCCGTAAACATAGAAGACAGGAAGTGTACCCAAAGTCCTTTTAGTCACGTTTGTATCTACCTATTGACTAAATGTCTGTTAAATATTAGAAAGATTGAGAGATCAGGGGGCTCTCACCATCACCCTGTGCCCTTTGTCCTAAAATTTGGACATTTTTTGACTGAAAAGTGACAATCTTAGCCCTCCGTAGATATTGAAGATGACGTTTTTCTGGAAACTCCATTTAATACAATCTTTATATATACAGAGTCAATGATTTGGTTGAATTTTATGGACATTGAAAGACCAGGGGGGTCTCAACCTCATTTAAGCGGTCTCGGGTAGGTTTTCGCTATATATTTTGAATATCCAACTGGCACTTTGGGCGCTCCGTAAACATAGAAGACAGGAAGTGTACCCAAAGTCCTTTTAGTCACGTTTGTATCTACCTATTGACTAAATGTCTGTTAAATATTAGAAAGATTGAGAGATCAGGGGGCTCTCACCATCACCCTGTGCCCTTTGTCCTAAAATTTGGACATTTTTTTACTGAAATTTTTTTTTTTTGGCTTTCCATATATATTTCTATTTATAGTTAAAAATATTTCTAGAGTTATTGGTTTTTCTTTTTGTCGTAAGAAACATTATACACAAAAGTACATCTTTGAAGTCGCTTTTATGACAAAACTCTATATTACATACAGAAAAATAAGTCGCACGGAAAAGGGTTTATATTCGAGGACAACGAGAAATTGTGACAGCTTGAAAAGGTCATTTAATGATTCCTACGTATCTTATCAGTCCTTTTGACTATGAAAATCGTGCTTTTTATAATTTCAAGTATTTAATTTTCTTTTGATTTTTCACTAAATTTTGAATATCAAACTGGCTGCTAGCAGCCGGTTGGATATTGAATATCGAATAACGAATAACGAACCGGCTGCTAACTTCACATTCATCATTTCTTGTCGTAAATATATTATTTCAAATAGTTACTACTATTTAGAAGATAATTTAATTTAGCTCAAGTAACATGCACCTTTTCTTCCATTTAGAATTTTTAATTTTGAGAAATAATGAATTGCCTGGGAAATCCAATCGCTCTTTAGGGATGAACAGTCTTTTGTGTTAAAAACCATTCAGGAATGTTACAGTTTGCATGACTAAAGATAGGTTTGGACTGAGACCATCCTGAGATGACGCAAATTTGCATATTTATAACTCGGTGATTGTTTAAACTTTATTTATACTGTTATCAAAAATTACATATGTAAGTTGACATTTAGCTAAAAGTAATGTCTTTATAAATACAGGAGAAGCAATGAGCTAGTGAAGAAATGACACAAATACTGTAAATCAACTTATTTTCGCGGATACTTTATTTCGTGTTTTACCCTTTCTTGACTACTTCGCGGCTATTTAATTTCGCGATTATCTGAATTACTTGATGAAGTTTATGAAGGAAATATCAAAGATTGACATATTCGCGACGATTTATATTCGCGTTATTTTTCTACTCGCGAAAGTCACGAAAATAAATCGCTCGCGAAAATAAGTTGGTTTACAGTAGTACTTGACGTAAGAATTACTTCAAAACCTGTTTATTGTTCTCCAGTGCTAGTTCAAAACATTGTGTTTACATTTTCATTTTAGAAACATTTAATATATCACCAAATGTATCTGTAAAATGTTCACCTAACTGGTCGTCATTGGTAAACAATCCTGATATAATTGGTTTTAAGATCTTAACACCATATTTGCCGTAATAAGTATAACACTTTGTTGTAGGACTTTATATCAATAAAACAATTCTACTCTATATGACTTACCAGAAATAATAGACATAGATTTATGACAATTTGATAATCTATCTACATACAGAAATCATAATAGTTTACCATTGAGTCATGCAAAGAGTTTGTGCAGAATCTAAATTCAAACATATAAATACATAATATCAAGAAATATTTCTTTTTTTCCGAGATTAAGAATTTTTTAGTTTTAGTTTTCTTGCACTTTTTAGATTCTGCACTGCCAGAAATATTGTTAACAAAACGAAGAGAGTGAAAGACATAAAATCTACGTCTAACTAACTTGGGTCTAGGAGGTAAAAACAATCAACATGAAAATTAATACTAATAGGTAGGACTAATTTCCAATAAATATTTCACACTGGGATCATGTTTATCCTTGACTGAAATTTACAAAATAAAGCTCCATATGTGAACTTTCCGTCTGAATCAACACAATGTTGTATTTTTGAACATAAAACCACATTTTGAATATTAAAATGATTAATTTTGGCCAAGACTTTAATTTTGAGAGATTGATAGATTGTTTGAGCATTTGTTCCCCCCCAAAAAATGAACATGAATGAATTCCAAAAGAAAAACGAAACTATTCAAATTAAAGTAATGATTGTCCCATGTTTACATTACTTCATAATGCTGACACTATAAGTCTTGTCTGACATCATGGATATTATCTATAATTATCTTTTTTTAAATTTATGATAATGATGATGTGATCTTGTGAGTAAAAAAATATCATTGGGAATTAGCCATACCTTTCACTTAATACAATCTGCTGCAAATAATAACTATGGTTAACGCATACACTATTAACCGATCTGAAAGAAAGCTTCATTTTCAACGGCACTGAATGAAGTAACATGCACATGTTTAGAGGAGCATTCCATTTTAAACTACGGGGGATAACCATGCATTGTTTAAACTCAATACCTATCCTGATTCGCACTTTCACATCCTTTATAGTTGTATCTGACTTTTCACCTATATAAATATAACTTTACAAATGAACGATAACATACAATTTAAAAATGAATGGGCAGCTGAAAACAATGGACTGTTTTAAAAAATACATATACGTTCGGAAAATAAACGTGCACATGTGCGAAAACATTCTAGTGCTGAAAATGTGAAGATACAAAGTAAATGCAGATGTGGGTCAGACATTTCACCAGTTATGTCCAACTAGTCTGATATCCCAATAAATATTGACGTGTTTGAACGGTTGCTACAAATTCTACTGTGGTGTCAGCTTGTGGTTTATCTTTACCACCTTTATGCTTTATTCTTTATTAATTTACTATACCCATGATTCACATATACATAATTTAAAAAGTATGCAGACTAATATGACAATTGTTCTATTTGAGGAAATAACAATACAGTTCGATATGTCTGAAATCGGAACCTGATGTCGCTCCAATTTAACAGCACCAAAATATGTACTTTTTGAAAACACCCTCAATTATTAATTGATCGGTATACTGACACAAGTCCTTCAATTTGAATTTCAAGCTGGCGGGATTTCTCACCTTAAAGATTCTTTAACAACAAGAAAGGTGCATTGCATAAGAACTTCATATTCTAAACGATTAACACTTATTACCACAAATAAAATAGTCAATAAAAAAGAATATTCATTAAAAAGTTTCAGACCTGAAATGATTGGGAAAAATAATATAAATATTTTTCTGTTTTTAAGATTCGAAAAAAATATACGAATGAATATATAACAAGTATCGATATATTCACTTACAAAAAAATACTATTTTAATTACATGTGTTACCGTTTGATTAACTAATGACATGTAATTTCTTTTTCTTTTTGAAAACTTTAGAAGCTATAATAACCATAGATAAATAACTAAGATACAGATGGTTTTAACTAAAAAAAAGTCGACTTATGCGTCAACATTTCGATTATATAAAGAACCAACGTCACTGAGTAGACATAAAACGAATCTGTATAGATTGAAATAGTGCTGATGAAAAAAATCCCCATTAAGTTCTATCCTTTCTTCAAATCTTGAAGAACTTTTAGGAGAACTGACAGTTATATTTTTCGAACCTTTTCGGACAGTTCTGATTATTCATGTTTTTGTTTATTCATTTTTCATTTAATTTCTTAATCTCTATTATATGTATAATAAAATTTTAAGATGGAAATCGTCATTATCTTTTAGTTTCTGTTAATTAGCTACCTGGTGTTCATAGATCAAACTAACTTCCGAAAAAGTATAATAATATACAAATATAATTGTATTTGTTTAAAAAATAGATTATGAATATAGAGTAATAGAATTAATAACTTGTTCATATGGGACATAAATTAGTATTATAGACTGATTCTGATCAACTCAACCAAGTGAGAGACTTCAATTAACGTTGTAAATTAAGGGAAATATATAGCGTGTTCTACTTTTAAATCAGTTATAATAAACGAGTGCATAGGTTCTTGTAAGATATTGATTGAGTAAAAAGTACATGTTACTTGACTCAAGAATGATAAAAAAAAAATGAATAAAAATTCACTTTCTGTTTTCAAAACATATGCTTGTTCATAAATACAAATGTAATATGTAAAGTTTCTTTTTTGCATATATTAAATAATCATTCTGTTTTTCAGAAACTGGAAATGATAGCTTTTTGTCGAATGCGATTAGCAAATTCGATATTTTTTTTAAATAATGCTTTGTAGAAACTGTTATGATTTTAGAATAGGTTTTCGATATTTTTTTTAAATAATGCTTTGTAGAAACTGTTATGATTTTAGAATAGGTTTAAAAAGATGCCTTATAACAAACCACGAGACCTTCGCATTGCAGAATAAGATAAAATGAAAAAAACACCAACTATCTTTATTTATCCCGAAACGTATAAAATATAACAAAAACAATCGATATTCGTTGATTTATTTAACCACTGTATAATCAAAGTGGTAATGAAATGTTTTCAATGCCAAGAAATGAACAAGTCACAAGATGTTTGCGATCCAAACAATATTTAGTATAAAAGATATTCGCAACAACTCCTTACCACTAATAAAATTAACGGTACCAATTTTCTTGCTCCAGATGCGCATTTTGACAATACATGTCTCTTCCGTGATTCTCGTGGCCAAAATATTTGAAATCCAAAGCTTATATAAAAGATGAAGAGCTATAATTCAAAAGGTGTAAAGTGTAGTATACTGGAAATCTACTTATGTGCACACAATTAGTAAATATATTAGTCAGAGATAAAGAGAGAAATTCATAAAAATCCTGTGCAAGTTCCATGCCTATATTGTTAAAGGAAATAGAAAGTATTATAAAAAAAAGAGATTGATATGATGTCAATTATTTACCTTCTACCGCTTTTGGTCCTGAAATGAATGTAGACGATATTATATCATATTGCTGAACGATCAACATAATTCTAGAGTACTTTTCGCATCACTATCATTTTGACATTCCTTATTTAAATCACAATTATTCATCTTGAACAGATTCCCTTAACCTCCTGCTAATACAATTTAAAATTTAAAAAATACTACTTCGAATTGTTTCTGAACTTTATCATATTAAATGCAAACAAAAATATTTTTGTATGCTCTTCTAATAGAATTAAAATTTGAGATAATGTACAGTTTACAATTCTAGTTTCGATGGAATCGAGTTTACGTTAAAGCTTTTAGACGAGGTCTATGTAGTTTTATTTCATATGAAGTTTGATGCATAAAAGAAATAACATCTTTTTATATATCTTTTATCTAAAGAAAAAAGTCAGTTCAGCAACAAAAGTTTCAAACTGAATATAAAATGGTCAAACTGAAAAGGGTACCTTTAAAAATACAAGAGTGCTTTATATGTTTGTTCATAGAATTGCAACAATCTATCTTAATATTATGACAGTTAATGACAAAACATAGATATGAGACCTTAAAGGACATTACTAAAGTTTATTTCATTGATGAGCCTATGCTATGTAATTCGGTGATATTTAAGCGTATGACTCTTTTTATCTCATCAATGAGTTATAGCAAAATACAAACAAAGTTAACTCATAAAAGACCTTTACCTCCAGATTCACTGTAAAACCTTCTTTGTCAACATAAGAAAAAAAACTGATATCCAATCATCTTATCAAGAACATTAAACGAATGTCATGAAAACGTCACTGACTACGGACCAATAAATCAAGTGATTCCTATATAACCTTTCATACATATGATGGGTCTTAATTATAACTGCGTCCGAACACGAAAAACACATGTACTTAAAGTAGGAATTCAGTAACAGAGCAAGAAACTGAACGATTCTTTTATAAATTCAGTTAGTACCATATTTCTAATACTTCAAAGATGACTTTTCGGTCAATTTGTTGGTCTAAACTGAGCAGAGCAGAAAATTATCTTACAACACATCATTTTATGTTATAATGAAATAAAGTAAATTAATAAAAATACAGAGCTTCAAGGCAAATTCAAAATAGATATTCCTTGCCAAATTGCAGAAACAAAGCTTAAACACATCAAACTAATGGAAAAAACAAATGTCATAATCCTGACTTATATAGGCATTTACCTAATGTAGAATATGGTAGATTAAACCTAGTTTTTAACAAGCCAAACCTGTAATATTTATATAAAAAAGACAATGTTAAGTATTACTATGTGTATACACTGTAATAGACCAGATCTGCAGAATAACATTTCAAATTCATGAAGATTCAACAATTATGTTATTCATTTGTTTGATGTGTTTGAACTTTTTATTTTTGCATTTAATTAGGGATTTCCTTCTTCTAATTTTCCTCAGAATACGGAATTTCGTTATTTTACTTTTCAAATCCAACCTTTTTTTTGACAAAAACATGAAATAATATTAAATTAAAGGATCTATGCAAGCAATATTTGAATTAGGCTTAAACACCCTATGATAGTGGTTTACTCTTGGGACCTATTAAAATAAAATAAAAATGAAAGTGTTATAGGATTTTGAAAATAATATTTGTTTTCGTATTCGTTATTATGTTTCTGTGTTGAGATATGATTTCATGTCCAATTCACTTTCAAAAGGGGCAAACCATTTCCTCACAGACAAACAGTACTGATTTGTTAATGCTCATTTCGACAAACAATTTCTTTTCGATTATGTTCGAGGAAAAAATATTTGGGATTAAAATATAAAACAAGTTTTGAGCGTTTTAACTACCAATGAGAACAAAACAGTAGAGTATAACTAAGAAATCAACATATACAAGGGAGTCAATAACTGAATTTCTTAAGTTCCTTGAATAAAAGAGGACCATTCACAGCTCACACGTCGAAGAAAAACTAACAACGCCCTGGCTAAAATGATGTAAAGACGAATAGGTCTAGAAAACATCCAATTGAAAACTAAAGACTTAACAAAGCGAAACTCCGACATAAAGACGGAAGTGACCTGAAGTGACCCATAGGTGTTGCAGTTTTTTTAAATCAATATTTTGTTTTTTTATCATTGTTTTATGGTGTGTGCATGCATTTGCTTTTTCACATTATGCAATTGTTTCCATGATAAAGTTATTTGTTGTATAATGAGTCCTTGTTGCCCTGTCCTTTCATCTTTTCACTTAAAAAGAAACATTACCATTACCCTATCTTGTTACATTATGTTGTGCAACGTCATTGATCGAGTATTTAAGACTTTCGTGCTCATGAATATTTTATGACCCTCAAGAGTCTTGAGGATTGCGATCATAATGCAATTTCCGTTATCCTTAATGTGACGACACGTTTCATTTACACTTCTAAGAAATCAGTGCAAACGAGCTCGTCTATCTTGCTACTTGTCACCTTTTTCAATCGTAGACAATTGACAAAACAAACAAACATTGCAGGTTGTCACGTTTAAATAGATTTACAAATAAAACCTCACATGAAACCATCAATATCAAAGCCCAGTTATCAGAATCGATCTTGTATAATACCGATATTATATCATTGGGGTTTCTAATCAGATAAATATCGCTGAACACTTATTTCCTCAATAAAAATAATTTCTTAACACCTATTAATTGTTATAAAATGTATTTTCTATCATAAAAATTTTTTCGACAAGGTTTTAGTCATGTTAGATTCAATTCCATTATTTTGTAATCAACTATATTTATGTTACCCATAATGAACCTCTCATAAGTGCTTTTACTCTTAGAAAACAATTGGTTCGGTAACAATATAAATCCCAGAAAAAAATTTAATGTTGCAGATCATATTGATTTTGTTGAGTCTAGTATCCTGTGCCAACTAAACATAAAAAGGCTGTTAAGACGCCTTTAGAATGCCAATTGTAGTACTGAAATAAAATGATGGATTATTTGCATATAATATCAGTTTTAACATCCGAAACTGCTTTTGAGTAAGAAATGTCAAATTGTAAAATATGCTTTCGTGTTTTAAGAATGTTAATTAAAAGATTGCCCTAACAAGACAATATACTTTCATTATTTCTAATTTGAAAATGTGCCCTTTTGAAGTGGAAATTCATAAAAGAGATATGTTTGTTAATACGTTTTATCATGAATAAAATGGTTTTATATGGCTAATAAAGGTTTCTCATATGCAAATAAGTTTGTTAATTTTTTATATTACCTTTTGACGATTTTCAACGAATCAATTTTTACGTTATCACTCTGGAGAAACATTCTATTTAACCTTCAAAAGGTGGAGATATATAAGATTTTCAATTCTTATCAATCAAACTGTACAGAACTTTATCTTACCTCCTAATAATTTCTAGGAATATAATTGGTGTTGAGAAAAATCTTTTCAACAGGTTTCAACAGACGAAGCAATTAAGGAACGATTGAAATGAATTCTTAAAACACGTTTAAATGACATTTAAAGGTAACAAGTTGTTATTGTAGGTATTGTTTAGACCAATGGGAGTAGGTTCTTAATAGTTATGTTTTGAAAACGATAGTCGGTAAGATAAATTCGTTGAATAGTGTTCTAGTGACCTGATACGATATATGTGAGGTCAATAAATTTCATATGGGGATTCAAGCTTCTGACCGCATGTATATCGTAAATGGTCACTAGAACACTTATGTAAGTAATAGTTTCACTTGTTTATAACTTTGTAACACAATACACTATATTGTCTTGCAGACCTTATAGATGATATTAATAGTTTATCGACTATTCTAATAAAACTAATGGTATTCTCTCTTGGGGAAAACTTTGATAAAATAAACAACGTTTAAATTGATACAATATGAATATTTAATGCACCTTAATTTCAATTTCATATATAAACAAAAGAAAAAAAAGTTCATCGAACACTTAAAATTAGATTGAGTAGTTGGAACGTATGATAATATTCACAAATGAAATAATAGTGCACACTAGGTGTTGTTTGTGCAAAAACAATCATTTACTGAAAAATAGTTAAATGTAATGTATGTCGACTGTTTTTTACATAGCAAAAGGGGGAGGGGCATGTTTTTCTCTATCCTACGATTATCAAAAAATTACATACCAATTCCAATCTCGACTTCAGACGATGTCTTATTGTTCTTCACGCAACAGCATCCTTTATCAACAGCATACGACACTATTATTAACGCGGGAAAAAGCAAGAACGTTACAATAGATTCCCACAGGTCTACAACATTAGGTGTTATTACCATAAGCACTAGGGCTAACCATACGTATGCAAAGAGATTAAAGACAGACGTTACTACATAAACTGGTATCACATTGATTCTACGAATTTCGTCTTTTGGTATACTAACTATACAAATTGCAGTAATAACTAATAAATTAAACGCAGCTGATCCAACAATAGTTCCAGGTCCAAGCTTGCCAGGCTTAAATGAATTTCCACATATTTCTATCACATTCAGTAATATTTCTGGTGCACTTGTTCCAAAAGCAAGCAAACTAAGATTAGCTACAGTGTCATTCCAAACCTTCACTTCAACATCCCTTATGCCATCTTTCACGTCAGAATCAGCAATTTTTACAACTTTAGTTTTGCTCGTTATTTTCTCTATAGCACACATGAAAGTGTCTGCTACAATAGCTATTCCTAGAAAACACCAAATCATTGCAATGAGATATAACGTGGCTCTTAATCCAACGTGCCATGTTGATTCGTTGAAAATGGGCAGCACAATTCCCGAACAATCACTCATTTTGTCATCGTTTCAATCTAAAAAATAAAAAAACAATAAGTAAATAGTGTTATAATTAACTAATTAACGGTGTGTCTTTTCTCTACCATAAACGTTATGTAATTGCATAAACATTAAAAATAAAAAATGTGGTATGATTGCCACTGTAAATGCTATCCCTCGGAGTTCAAATCACGTAAATATTAGCAAATGAATAAGCACCGAACGATCTTCGACGATTAGAAAATTTAAGATTATCAAAAAGCGCGGAGGTTTGGCTAGCCATAATTCCAGGGTCTATCCATCAATTTTTTTCTGAAAATGTCTTGCACCAAGTCAGGAATATGACAGTTTTTATCTAATAGTTTATTTTTATGTATCTTGCATTGTCGTTTGTTTTTGTTGCACTTCAGTGCTCTGTTGTTTCGTTATTTTCCTCTTATGGTTGTTGTGTTTCCCTCGGTTTTAGTTTGTTACTCTCAATCGATTCATGACTTTAGAACTGTGGTATACTACTGTTACATTTATTTACCGTATAACCATCTATAATCGGCTCGAACATATCAAACTAAAAATCTAAAGATGTGAGTCATGCTTTAGTCATAAACAGTGCCGTAATTTAGCATGTTTGGATTGAACATCACGTTAATAACTCCAAATCTATTGTTTTGAAATCACATTTACTTTGTTACCAGCTGATTAAGTCGACCGATCATATTTAGATATCCTTGATTTTCCTTTGAATAGTTCGTTTTTCTTTTAAACTAGAAAACCGACACCGTCATGTTATTAACCATGAGAACAAGATTTTAATTGTCTATGATTTGGTAAAATGCAACTCACCGTTACATCTAAAATATAAGAGATAAGCTTTAATTGTTTACGTTTTCGTCTTTTGGTCTCTGAATGATAGTTATGCCACCGGCAATCATTCCACGTTCCCTTGTCTTAAAAAAGATCAAATATATAAACACATAATACTTATAATAGACTCCAACATATAAGTACTAGTACTTTGCATTACAAATGATTTAATATAGTGACGTCTTTATATTTCAAGCGAATACAATTTTAAACCAAAAGTTCATCATGCATTATTGCTTTTCAGTTCACATAGCCAATCAATCTAATTCGTAATATAATAAATTATTTACCGTAGTGTTTTATACTAATAATATACTTTTAAATAATCGAATGAAAATATCTGATATGTTTTTCATATGTTTTCTTAATTGTCTTACATAACAAAGAAGCGTCGATAAAATACCTATATAGAAATAGAATAATTTACATGCAATTTTAACTAAGCAGAACATGAAATGAGATGCGAAATTATTTCAACATGGAAAATCAAAAGTCAAAGTAATGCATATTTAAATAATGTTTCTAAATTGAGGTCTGCTAATGGCTCTTCTTAGCCTGGAGGATTAATGTATAATTAATAAAAATGTTGGTAAAGTATAAAAAAAAAAATATGTTTAAATGTGGGAAGTTTAAAACGTAAGCTCTGAGATAAGGTGAATATTAGTTGACATTTGTTAGACTACAAACGATCTAAATTAAATAATCTTTTGAAAAAAAATGGTCAAGAACTGATAGTTTAGACAGTTGGTCAGGTGGTGGGCATGCAAGCAAATTGAAAATACCACATCATAAGTTTGATGCATTTGAAGTGCTTTTGATGATTTTACTACATCAGGAATGCGCAAACCCAAAACTTTGAAGGCCAAATATATCTTCCTAACTTTATATCTGAGGAGTTATAGGACCAAGGGGAATAAAAAGAGAATATTTGAATGGACCCTAAGTCAATTTCTCAATAATTTATAAATTTAGCAATTTTCATTTGTTCATTTTCAGATCCAAAAATCATTTTAGAAGTGACTAAATTTAATCTATTTTAAGAAAAAGGTTAGAAATGTCGTTTACGTCCCTATTACTCGTAGTGTTACGCCTTGTATCATTTACTACTGGTGAAACAAGTTTTGCAATAAAGACCTTATTTAGCAATTTTCAAACTACAGTTTAAATATTAAAGCACCATGTGAATTGTTTCACACCAACATTTACCAATTTTTGTCTTCTCTGTCTGTAGTGTATGTTTATACAGTTTTGTCTGATGGGTCTAATAATGTCACATTAACCAATTATTTTTGTTTGTGTTGCTTTCCCAATTGTGTCTACTAGTATTTGATGGAACAATGAACAACTCACATGTAAGTAGAAGGTTCAGCTAGCTATAAAACCAGGATTAAACTACAATTTTCTTCGGAAATATCTGTACCAAGTAATGATTTCGGCACTTATTTTTAAAAATTCATTTAATTGATAGCGTTTGATTTTGTCATCTTTTTCTCCAAAAAAACCCAACACATTATTGATATTCATGTCATCACCGAAATATTGACTACTGGGCTGGTGTTACCCTCGGGGACGAAACGTCCACCAGCAGTGGCATCGACCCAGTGGTGTAAATATTTATCAAAGGTACCAGGATTATAATTTAGTACGCCAGACGCGCGTTTCGCCTACATAAGACTCATCAGTGACGTTCATATCAAAATATTTATAAAGCCAAACAAGTACATAGTTGAGCATTGAGGATCCAAAAGTCCAAAAATGTGTGCCAAATACGGCTAAGGTTATCTACGCCTGTGATAAGAACATCCTTAGTTTTTCGTAAAATTCAAAGTTTTGTAAACAGGAAATTTATTAAAAAAAAACCAACACATTATTGATATTCATGTCATCACCGAAATATTGACTACTGGGCTGGTGTTACCCTCGGGGACGAAACGTCCACCAGCAGTGGCATCGACCCAGTGGTGTAAATATTTATCAAAGGTACCAGGATTATAATTTAGTACGCCAGACGCGCGTTTCGCCTACATAAGACTCATCAGTGACGTTCATATCAAAATATTTATAAAGCCAAACAAGTACAAAGTTGAGCATTGAGGATCCAAAAGTCCAAAAATGTGTGCCAAATACGGCTAAGGTTATCTATGCCTTGGATAAGAAAATCCTTAGTTTTTTTTCTCGTAAAATTCAAAGTTTTGTAAACAGGAAATTTATAAAAATTACCACATTATTGATATTCATGTCAACACCGAAATGTTGACTACTGGGCTGGTGATACCCTCGGGGACGAAACGTCCACCAGCAGTGGCATCGATCCAGTGGTGTAAATAGTTATAAAAGGTACCAGGATTATAATTTAGTACGAAAGAAGTGACCATGCTATCTTCTCCATCAGCCTTGTACAGCTTCATTATAACATAAAGATTAATAAAATTGGAACACAATACGATTGAAAACTTCGATAGAATCGATTTATCACCCATAAAGTTTCTATCAAATGACAATATAAAACACGTTTTATATAGCTCCTTTTATTTAGAGGTAAAATCAATTTATAGGTGAATAAACTTGTTTTCGTAAAGTGGCATCTTCAACATCTTTTTTGTTGTTGTTCGAAATGCTACATCATAAAGATACACAAGAGACGAATAAACAGTTATGAGTTCTAAAGAAACAACTGGAGATCTGAAATCAACATTAGATTCAGTGAGGCGCCAAAGAAAAAGTAACAATTACTGACAAGATTGGGCATTCAAATAACCATGACTTTAGATAAACTTATTTATTGGTTCTTAGTCTCCGCCCTATTACAAAAGATGTTGATTTGTGGTTATCTTAATTTTAAATTGAATGATACTAGAAAAATTAAATTGCATTCAGTATTGAGTTATTGGTAAATTGTTTGAAAAATTATGTTATGAGCCATTGGTTACGAGTATACCGTTGTCTGAAACTAATGAATATATAGAATAAATGCAAAAATATTGGCGTTGAACTCTATATAGGACATAAACCAAATGTAACAATAGTTCAGAATGTTATCTTAATTCAATGACTGTCACGATAGAGAGTAAAGAATAACAATGGGTAGTAATTAGAGTTCATCAATATGTGTAAAAGGTTAATATACTTAAGGTATTTCAAATGTCACAAATTAAGATACAGATAGACTAATACGGGAGTAATATTATTGAAATAGAGTAGAACAGTTGTATTCACACGGGTAGCATCACATACAATGTATGTATCAAACGTCCCGAGGATTCAAAATAGTATCAGGTACAAGAATCAGGTCTAAGAACATCAATGAACATGGAAATAATGGCAGAGTGGTTATGGTGCTATGTTGCACCAATGACAAAGTCAATATATCTCTACTTCTTTGCAGAACTGTACCGAACAATTTTATGATGGCAATCACTGAACTTCTGGCGTTTCTTTTACTAACGGCAACATTTTGTATACCGCTGTTCCATAGTCATAGTTCTATTAGGCAAAAACAAAATCCGGGTAACAAACTTAAACAGAGGGAAACACATCAACTATAAGAGGAAAACATCGGAACAACGGACACACTGAACTACTAAAAAGGCAAAATATATAAACACCAATATACATAGAAACGGACTGTACATTATAACTGACATATTCCTGGCTTGGTACATGACATTTAATGATAAAAAAACGATAATTTGAACCTGAGCTTATCATAGTAAATCTTCCTTATAATCCTGCTGTTAGAAGTTGAGTAACACAATCTGCCCCGGCAATAGACAACATTTGCTGTATGTGGCAAAGAAAATGCGAATTTTGTTTCCTGACTGTTCTTCACCTTCGTACTTAACATACTTCTAACTTTATTATTATTTAATCGTCACTAAGGAGTCTTTTGTAGACGAGTTGCGCGTCTAGCGTACACAATTCGAAGCCTTGTATTTGCCATTTCTGTGATGGGTTTAATTACAGATATAGTAAACAATCCACAAGACACAGCATACGAAATTGAAGATTGAGCAAGGAAACTTCTAACTTTGTTGAAGTTTCCCCATATCATTAAAATCATCGAGATCATATTTTATCAATCTGGTTGTGAACTCCCTTGCCTAAATAAAGGCAACAGCAGTATACCACTTTTCGAAATTCATAAATCGATTGAGAAAAAAACAAATCCAGGTTACAAATTGAAACTGAGGGAAACACATCAAATATAAGAAAGAACTACGACACAACATAAACACAACACACACAGAAGCGAACAATAATAAAACAATGACCATTTTCCTGACTTGTACAGGATAGTTTAAGAAGAAAAAAATGGTTGGTTGAACCTGGTTTTGCGGTGAGCCAAACCTCGCGCTTTTATGACAATGTTAAATATCAACATTACATGGCAGAACTACAGAACAAATAAATGCAAGAACATTCAGGAGAAAGAAATGCACAAATAAATCTTAAAATAGGACATTTCGACACGCTATATGCTTATAATGCACCAGTGACCGCTATATCAAAATAGTAAAGAACGGTATCTTTTATTTACATGGAGAGGAACCTTTATGTGCGACATAATCAAACAAAGACAACAAAGAAAAGTGGAATGGCCGCTTACGGGACGTCGGAATTTGTCTTTTCCAGAATACGGGACTGGGACTTTACTTTTAGCGCGAATATGGAATTAACACCTATCGAGACACGATAATTAATGATAATTAATAATTTTTCGATATTCGGTACAGAATGTCTTATTTTTCCGGAATTCGAAATGCCACCACCTCATACCGTCCCTCAATCATGGGTAGGTTGCAGACATATGACTTTAAACATAATCTTTTAGATAACCATCAAATAATTTAAAACTAACTTTAAAATGTGAATCAGAAATATCTAAGAAAATAAACACAGAGAGCAACAAAAATCTTCATAGTAAAAAGGCTATGCAAACATGATACATGAATTGAAATTCAGACAAAACCCAAACAGGCGATGTCATTAATTATCATATCAATAAAGCATAGTGTCTGATTGTGTCTAATTTTGTTGGAGATACTTCAATGGGAAAAAAGCCATTAAATTTTCTGATAAAGCATAGAATGAGAATGGAGTAATGATTCTTGTAGATAAAAACTAGCTAATTCAAATAGGATTCTCGTGAGACCGGTAGCAAACAGGCTAATTGGTTAATAATTCTTCATTTAAATATTTTCCTTGTCACCTTAGAGACAAAACTGTATTAATTACATTTACCATGTTCATACAAATAAATCATCATTGAATATTTACTTTCTGCAAAGATTTTAAGTTACGTCAAATAGATTTATAATTGCTCACTGAAATATCATATAGGATATTAGTTTCTATAGAAAAGATAGAACACCCTGAAAGTTATTTATTATTCATAATATTTCTAAAAACATTTAAATTTGTTTCAACTATAAATGGTACTTTGTTTGTTTTTGCGGTAAAGCCGAGATCAAAAGGCATTTCAACTTTCAATCAATATAAACCATTGGTAAAAACTGTAACAAACATTACCTTTATCCAATGTTAACTAGTATAGTGTTCCTAGAAAGTTTGGAATGTGTTGTTGTAGCATGCTTTATGACTTTACCTTGTTATTTTATTATTCGAATTGATCTCAGAATCTATTCTTCGTATTATAAAAAAAGGAACACTATAGATTTCAGATTTGATTTCTATCAAATACGGTCGACTAGAATTATATTTCAATCAGTTCATTCAACTTTGGGTGTAAATATGTAAGTGTAGATATATCTTGAAAAAATATCAAAGGGTAGAGTATAATTAGTTATCAAATGTTCCAGGATTATAATTTTGTACGCCAGACGCGCGTTTCGTCTACATAAGACTAATCAGTGACGCTTAAATCAAAATATTTATAAAGCCAAACAAGTACAAAGTTGAAGAGCATTAAAACATTCATCTTTTACTAGTTTGAAACTCGTTTGGCAAATACAAATGTAATAAAATAGAAATATTGAGTTTGGTTAAAAAAAAACATAGTGACAATGTTACAATTTTAGTAACCATGATCACGTTACCTTTTCATCAAGTGTCGCCTACCAGATGAAACGCATCACTTGGTTTGTGGTGCCACATGTGCCAGCAGGTCCGAAATATCAGAAGGATAACCTCTAGTTTTTATTGTTCAGTCTTAAGTTTTCTATGTTGTGTAGTGTTTATTGTTGTTTGTTAGAGTTTTTTTTTTTTTGCCATGACATTGTCAGTTTGTTTTCGAATAATGAGTTTGAATGTCCCTTTGGTATCTCTTAAATCTATTTTGTTTTCTGTTTAATTCTTTTATCGATGACATGCATCCGTTATATATATCCAATTGTTTTGGATCGTATGTTTTCTTGTTTCAGGACATATATTCATAATTTGGGTAGATAAACATCTTAATAAATTCTTTTGTTTTTATTCAATTATGTTTGTCCTTTTTTAATATCAATGATTTTATAGAAGTTTTAATCACAAAAGGTTGTCTTCAAAATGTTGATTTTTAAAAATGAGTTAAACATTAAAAATATCATAAGTGGTTCACTAAAATAGAAAAATAATCTAGTTACTTTACAAAAGAAAAGAAAATTCTGTTTCATTAATCTTCTTAAAAGATTAAAACATTAATTGCAACTTAACAAAAATCAACGTTTAAAATGCTGTTTACCTTTGTTGAATATGAATGTCCTCACTTATGTTGAACAAAATAAATAAAGAAGAAATCAGTTGGTATGTCCGTTATCGATACACACAATGCATTGTTCTTTACTGATTATAGTTTTAAGATTTTATAACTTCTAAATAGGGTAAACTTTATCAATCGAATGACGTCAAAAGATTGTTCAGCAAAAATAAAAGGTACTACCTTGAATAAAAATAGATATTTCTATTCATTTTTGAAGATGGATAGCATAGTTATGATTTGATAATAGGGTCGACTTCAAAATTGCATAATAATCTAAAGAAATATTAAATGATTTTGTATTCTAAGATGTATGATTATAATATTAGCATAATATGTATAGCCCAACCCGAACCAATGAAGAGTTAATCAGCTATTGGGCTGAAGACACCATCGGGAACTAACACTTGATTAGCAGAGGTACATATCCATTACCAGTACCAATTTTACTCAATGTAAATAAAATAAAAAAGATTTCCGATTTGTCTATTACCCTTATTATAAGACATCATAACACGAGTATAAGCGAGTTACAGTAGTTCGGAATTTCAATCAGATTGCAATTTTACTTTATCAGCAGCACATTTTGACAATTGGTGTCTCTATGAGAGTTCATCTTCGCTAGCCAAGGGTAACGATCCACACCCACTCTCTTCACCCTTGGCGGATTGAGATAACATCTCGGAGACACAAGTTAAGGATTTTTATTGGTTGCAGTAGAAACTCGCTGCATCCAATCAAAAAGAGCCTATAAAATGATCACGTGTAGATGTAGAAAGTGTTTGTGAAGAGAGCGGGAGTGGATCGTAACCCTTGGCTAGCGAAGATGGTGAGAGTTAGGGGCACACTATTTGAAATTCAATACCTAATACAAAGTTTATAGAGATGATATGCCCGAAAAGTATGTTAACATTGGATAACCAATCGTTAATAAAGGTTACTGTCCAGCGCGAGGTCAAATTATTTGAAATTCAAATACGTAAACTTCGAAAAAATCGATATAAAAAAGACAAAAAGTGTAGAAAACACGGACAACGAATGAGAGCTATGCACGCGAGATATACGCTCCTTGGATAATATAAAAATTGTAAAGTGGATAGTTGGTTCTTATCCTGAAAAAAAACCCATCCCTTAATCACAGAAATTAATTCCACGTCTTTGAAAGATTCTCCTTCTAGTAACACGTAGGAAACAGGATGGGTCGTGTTCAAGATTGCACTCACTGACCGCCACGTCTAAGGATTTCAATATCGCTATTCTTGGGACTCAAAATCAAAGGTGAATGTTTGCTTTAAAAAATTATATTACGTAAATCTGATGCAGTAAATGTGTTTTATTCGTTCCAAAGTTAATATTGCCAATTCTTTGAATATTAGAAGTTGTTTCATGTTTAAGAACCCTTTTCTTTTGACAGAATATGATCACAAGATGCCATAAAACAATTCAAGAATTAAGAGTTTCGTTTGATCACTTTTAGCTTTTAGCTGAAATGGAGAAATCAATTACTTTTAAATAGATGTTAGCCAGGCAGGAAAAATGCCTATCAATAGGTTACAACAAATGATATATCGATGCAAATCTCGAGTGTACATGGAGGGGGATTTTAAGTATTAATTTCAATTTTTCATTATCTTGAACAGAAAAGTGATCGAAAATATAGATATAAAAACACTTAATAAGTGTTCTTCTGCAATCAAGATGGATGACACATCGTCGAAGATAAGCTGTTAAATTGTTACCTATTTGCACCAATCGACTACACCAGAAATCGAGATAGCTATCCAGCGTTCTCCCTTAAACCACTTTGACAAAAGTATTCCCGTCAAGTACTTCTCTCAGCATAGAAAATTTGAAGCCCGATATTCGAAGTGTTGTTGAGAATGAAATAAACTCATCATAAATTTACCAGGATTGATTGAATTTTTATAATTGCGCCAGACGTGCGTTTCGCCTTGAAAAAAAATCATCAGTGGCGCTCGAATAAATAAATGTTAAAAAGGCCAACGGGTTAGGATCGACTGAAACATAAACGAATTTGAAACTTCCTATATATAATCTTAAAATAGAATATTTATTGTCCCGCCTTTTTATATTTAATCCCAAATTGATACTTACGATTTGAAGTTTCAAATATAGAGAAATAACGACACAAACGTCTTCTTTAAATTTCATAAACTAACCAGTTAATGGTGGTTAATTTGGAAGCCTTATTTAAAATCAGTTTCCAGGACTTGTTCAGCGTTTTCAGATGATGTGCTATTATATGAGTGCCCTTTTTTCCTTTCAACTAACAAATCTAAATCAATTTGCTTATGTACATAGCATGGAATTTTGTCAAGAAATGTCATAATTGTTGGGGAGATTACGTCATTCTATTGTGTAACACGGACGCTTAGAAGACGGATATAAGAGATCTCAACACTTATTTCAGAAAAATGCACCAATGAAATAGTTGATGAAATTGATATTTGATTAAGATTACGTAACAATTGCATTATCTGATTTATACGGAAACGAGCCTCTCTTTTTTTTTTTTTTACATTTTTCTACATTAATTGGTAATGGTTGTTTTAATAATTAATTATCACACATCATAGCAACGCAATACTGGGGGTAAAAAAATACAAGCATGTTTCGTGCAAGGAGAAGAAGATTATGCAATGCAATCGTTGATTGTTCATTTCCTGATTTTCAATCGTCTAGCCCTTTACAGCCGATTGCAAGCTGAACCGTAAAGACATTATTTGGTTAGGTAAAATTCTCTCCTTTAAGAGTAGACTAGTCCGACAGATAACCAATCTATCTGTATGTTGGACTAGGCTCATTCGAAAGGAGTTTAGTTTGCCTGACCTAATAATGACTTTACGGTTCTGATCTCAAGTAAGCTAACCAAAGATATTACCTTTGACTACACACTCAATGAATTCGACTGTAACAGAAATTGATTGTGAGATCATTTAGAACTTGTGCTAAGAAGAAGACCTCAGCACAAAATTCTAAGTCAAACTTCTTAGAAAAAATATATGATTGTTTAATGACCATCTTCATACTATAATGATGGGGGCACTTACAAGGCAATTCAACATAAGTCACATTTCAAATGCCATTTTTCAAATGATGCACTTCGGAAAAACAGCTTACTTACAGTTTTTTGTGGTTTTGTTTGTATCTATTATATCTTATTACAATGGTGGTACCGCTAATATGATTTTTTATGTAAAACAATATTTCAAAGAAGCATTAGATAACTCCTACAAAATGTCAATCAACACTGTTATTCGAATTCGATCGAGATATTGTTCATATATTTTCCCCATCCAAATATGTCAAAAACTAAATGGGTGAGAGAAATATGTCTTTTTTTAAATTTTTACACGATAATATCTCCAAGGGGCATAACCACAATTAAAAATTCCGATTTCCTTTGTTTAAAATTTATCAAGATATGTGTTATATAAATCTCTGTATAATTCATATTTGTATACAATTCATCAAGAACTGAAAGGGAGAAAGAAGTATTACGAACTCAATACATGTATATGCCCCTGCTCTGCTTTGCAGTAGATGTCAAAAGGAACATAGCACATTAGTTGTACTTAATTCTGGTATATTCAATCTTAAAAATCTGGTTAAGGTTTTTAAATTAGAGAAACCAATCTTACAAATCTAGACATTGTTTTAAAATAAGAGAGAAAGAAATACCAGAACGACATTTTTTTCTCAGGACACGTTTCAAAATCCATAGTACAATACATCACCAAAACATGAAACTGTAAATATGTCATCAGTCATCTTAGATATAAAAATGATTATGTGGTATGATTGCCAATGAGACAACGCTCCACAAGAGACCAAAATGACACAGACATTAACAATTATAGGTTAACGTACGGTCTTCATTAATGAGCAAAGCCAATACTGCTTAGTCAGCTATAAAAGGCCACGAAATGAAAATTTAAAACAATTCAAAAGAGAAAACTAACAGCCTAGTTTATTTTTTAAAATAACGAAAAACAAATATGTAACCCATAAACAAACGACAACCACTGAATTACAGGCTCCTGACTTGGGACAGGCACATACATACAAAGTGTGGCGGAGTTTGAGATGATCGACATGTATTGATAATTCAACTTGTGTTCTTAAGCGCAAATTTTCGACGGTGATGGTAGCTATCTACTTTCGTATCTCCCCTCTTTAGATGAGTACTTTTTGAAACACCAATATGAAGTTCAAACAATGTGTGGTCTTACCACTAAGTAATGTAGTATGTTCGGTATAAGATTTTATTTCAGACGTAGTTTAAAACAAATGTGGCAAATTAGCTTATTGATGTGGGGAACAAATTTCAAATCAAGCGTGCTCTTGTCTTTTAACTTTAATCAGGGACGTATATAAGTCCTTGCTTTAATGATGAGATAAGAACATCCCCAAAAAATGAACAAATGAAAAAGAATTAAGCAGTATTATACATATTCTAACCATTATATATAGTATTGCAAAACATCACATTTAAGTTACCACTTACCTGCAAAATAATGATATTGAATAGTTGTACAATAATCTCAGCACTGAACTTCTAGAATTATTCTACATTAAATCTTACTTCCCATCTGAAATGAAAATGTTTATTTGGTTGAATCAATCCTAAATTCATTCATTGATTATTCAAATACGACCTGGTTTAAACTATCCTAAATAATTCAAATCTAATTGATAAATGTTCCGTTCCAGGCAAAATCATTTTATATATATAAACAAAAGGTATGGTGCCAATAATCCAACAATCATAGTTAAATAGCACTACCGTGTTTATTGGCAATGATTACTGGTAATCGATGACTTCAACACGTACATTTTACATTTTCTTGGATCGGATATTTTTGGACACGGATGAATACCTTTATGTAAAATACTTATTGATGGAGCTGTTGTTCCATGCTTCTAGATAAATCTTTATTAATTTTTATGTTTAATTTTATATTGATTTATAGAATATTCCTTGGTCACTTAACGTTCTTGTGTTCATTCCCATTTGGTCTTGTTGGTTCTTTTTTTTTTTATCTGTTTAACGAGATATTCAAATAAATATACTGTTGATCACTCTTCATTATTAATTACTTCTGGAATGCGAAACCATCATTTAAATGTTTGCAATCTATAGTTGACAAAACATTAAAAATAAAAAAGCATGTTGCTAGTTAGCAACATCACACAACAAAGACAAAACAATTTATCGACGTGGGTAACTCAAGGACTGAATCTGGCGGTAAATTATACTAAAATAAAACATCGGGTTTAAAAGTATAAATATTTAATTGACTATTCGACATTAATCAAAATAAAATAAAATAAAAGATCAATATTTAAAGATTGGTGTATTGTTTCTGATTATTAGTAGCTTTCGAACAGTTGTTTAAAAGACAGGCGTCTAATATTGATAGCGGAAAAATATAGATGAGTCGGTTAGCAACTACATAATTAATGACTTTCCAAAAACAAATTGCGGATGTGTACAATAAAAAGACTTCATGTGTTATAACTTAGATGAGGAAAAGGTTATTTATTACACCCATTAGTGGACTTCGGCTGTTATCTGCACTTTGGTTGGGTTGTTGTCTCTTTGACACATTCCTCATTTCCATCCTCAATTTAATTAGTCTTCAAAAAAGAAATTAATTTTATCAATTTGGTTCGTTCGACGCATCTTTTCTGTATTTGATGTCGTCAAGGAGAACTCGCAATCCACAGCATTGTGAAAGTCAAAGATGTGTAAAGCTGCATATGAGAAGACCGATATAATTTTACAATAGCCAAAAACAATTATTGCAAAATTCATATAAAATCAACTTTTGACTGAGGTGGTGGCTGAAAAGTTTCTAAAATTATCAAAAAGAATCAAAAAAAGTATGTTTAAAACTATGTCAGAAACGCATCTCCAAGCAGCGGATTTCACCCCTATCTTTATTGTTGTGAGGTTAACTACTTTCCAAAAAGAGCTAAACAGTTTGACAATTAATTCGGTTTAATTTGCCTGACATCAACCATAAAACAGACACCAATGGATCATCAACAAAACGAGGAAATTTCGCACCCAAAGGTGGGCTTCAGCTGGTCCCAAAACATTCAAAGCGTATATACTAGTTCGGTAAAAAAAAAAATGGAATCACACTAAGCTAAAAAATATTTACATAATACATGCAACCAATTTACAGTATTACAAAATGTCCTTTCATATAATATAAAAAAGAAGATGTGGTATGACTGCCATTGAGACAACTCTCCACAAGAGACCAATATGACATAAAAATTAACAAGTATACGTCACTGTATGGCCTTCAACAATTAGCAAAACCCATACCGCAATTATATAGTCAGCTATAAAAAGGCCCCGAAATGACAATGTAAAACAAAAATTCAAACGACAAAACTAACGGCTTTATTTATATAAAAAAAAAATAACGAACAACAAATATGTAACACAAAAACAAATACAGGTTCAATCATCTCGCATATTAGAATTACGTCATGCAGAAATGTACCTAATGTGTTCTTCCCCTTCTTTTGTATGCTGCTACCCAAAAGCAAAGTCGTGGAACATATTATAGTAGAATCTTTGGTAATTCGTGCAGTTAATGTCTCATCCTGTCTTGAACATTTGGACCAAACATTGAATACACTATCCACACTGATTTGTGTCCACACTAGTTATACAACAAGCTTGATTTCTTACAAGAAATATATGAAGCTTTTGTTAAAAACATATATTTAAGGAGTTTTTTGTATATTTTAATTCGTTGTGAGTTTTCTAGTTTTCTTTATCTAATTTCATTTATCATGTGTTCATATCACATTTATAGCAGAAGAAAGTTTTCAAAATATTATAGTATCCTCATATTGAATTAAAAAATTACTTAAATGTCGATTCTTTTCCTTTTAAATATAATCCGATTCACTTGAATATCATGATTCAATCTATTACCTTTATAAAATAAGAATTAAGAGTTGATTGTTACATAATTTTGATTGCTTAATTTACATTTGTTAAAATTAAGTGATTACTTGCTTTCTTACGGACTTGTGTGTGACAAGATCGATACTGAGGAACATGTATCGACGAGTGCCAGTGTCATAAAAACTTAGAAACGAGCTGTATTTTTCACACTTTATTTTTTTTATTTAAAAAAGAAAGGTCTTTCGTTAATTGGGATCAAGTGTTTGTTATTCTATTAGTGTTAGTCAGATTGTAGACATAATATAAATTTATCCAGGTCAGAAGTGTGCAAAAACGGCAAATTGATTTAAATTAGTAGAAGACGAATTTTAATGAATAAAAAGTGCCTATTTTTATACCAGACTCAAGCTGGCAGCCACTTTTATCGGCCAATCAAGATAGCAGCCACTTTTTTCCAGCAGCCAATTTTGACGATATGTCTAAAAACCAAAAAACTGCATAAGACTGAAACGTTCCAAAAATTGCTAAATCTTAGATATATATAACTTAACAGCGGAATTCGACAATTTGTCAGCTTGAACTGATTTTAAAAGCATTTCATTACCTTTTAAATATGCATGTGAAGTTAGCTGCAGGTTTGTTATTCGATATTCGATGTTCAATATCCGACGGGTTCAATATTAAAATTTAGTTGAAAATAATTAAAAAGTATGATTTTCATAAGTTAACAGGAGTGAAAAATTACGCCGCAAATAGTTTTATGACCCCTTCAAGCTGTCGTAAATTCTTGTTGTCCTCGAATATAAACCCTTATATCAATTGCATATTTGTCTTTATGTAATATAGATTTTTATCAATAAAACGACATCAAAGATGCATCCAAGATTCAATTTAATATATAATATATAAAACTAAAACTAAAGCCGGCCACTGTAAAAACATTCAGAAATATAAATAGAAATATCTATTGAAAGCCAAAAAAGGAATAAATATATAGTGAAAACCTACGGGATACCGCTCAGATGAAAGTGAGACTCCTGGTGTTTCCATATTCCAAAATGCAACGATATTATAGACTCTTTGTATATAAAAATGGGTGTGGATATAATCGTGACTAAAAGGTTCTTGGGTTATAGGTATTGAAAATACGTAAATGGGCAACTTTGAACCTCTGTGGTGGCCAGACGGGCCCGGATCCCAGAAAAATATTTAAGTGGGGAATAGCTTTGGTCAATACCTTCAAAATGAGCTAGGTCCGGTTCGGAACTTTGCCGTAGGGATATACCGAAGAGTACCGAATGTGTGGTTGATATGAAAAATACGTAAATGGGCAACTTTGAACCTCTGTGGTGGCCAGACGGGCCCGGATCCCAGAAAAATATTTCAGTGGGTAATAGCTTGGGTCCATACCTTCAAAATGAGCTAGGTCCGGTTCGGAACTTTGCCGTAGGGATATACCGAAGAGTACCGAATGTGTGGTTGATATGAAAAATACGTAAATGGGCAACTTTGAACCTCTGTGGTGGCCAGACGGGCCCGGATCCCAGAAAAATATTTAAGTGGGGAATAGCTTGGGTCCATACCTTCAAAATGAGCTAGGTCCGGTTCGGAACTTTGCCGTAGGGATATAGCGAAGAGTACCGAATGTGTGGTTGATATGAAAAATACGTAAATGGGCAACTTTGAACCTCTGTGGTGGCCAGACGGGCCCGGATCCCAGAAAAATACTTAAGTGGGTAATAGCTTGGGTCAATACCTTCAAAATGAGCTAGGTCCGATTCGGAACTTTGCCGTAGGGATATACCGAAGAGTACCGAATGTGTGGTTGATATGAAAAATAGAAATGGGCAACTTTGAACCTCTGTGGTGGCCAGACAGGCCCGGATCCCAGAAAAAATATTTAAGTGGGGAATAGCTTGGGTCAATACCTTCAAAATGAGCTAGGTCCGGTTCGGAACTTTGCCGTAGGGATATACCGAAGAGTACCGAATGTGTGGTTGATATGAAAAATAGAAATGGGCAACTTTGAACCTCTGTGGTGGCCAGACGGGCCCGGATCCCAGAAAAATATTTAAGTGGGGAATAGCTTGGGTCCATACCTTCAAAATGAGCTAGGTCCGGTTCGGAACTTTGCCGTAGGGATATAGCGAAGAGTACCGAATGTGTGGTTGATATGAAAAATACGTAAATGGGCAACTTTGAACCTCTGTGGTGGCCAGACGGGCCCGGATCCCAGAAAAATACTTAAGTGGGTAATAGCTTGGGTCCATACCTTCAAAATGAGCTAGGTCCGATTCGGAACTTTGCCGTAGGGATATACCGAAGAGTACCGAATGTGTGGTTGATATGAAAAATAGAAATGGGCAACTTTGAACCTCTGTGGTGGCCAGACAGGCCCGGATCCCAGAAAAAATATTTAAGTGGGGAATAGCTTGGGTCAATACCTTCAAAATGAGCTAGGTCCGGTTCGGAACTTTGCCGTAGGGATATACCGAAGAGTACCGAATGTGTGGTTGATATGAAAAATAGAAATGGGCAACTTTGAACCTCTGTGGTGGCCAGACGGGCCCGGATCCCAGAAAAATATTTAAGTGGGGAATAGCTTGGGTCAATACCTTCAAAATGAACCAGGTCCGGTTCGGAACTTTGCCGTAGGGATATACCGAAGAGTACCGAATGTGTGGTTGATATGAAAAATACGTAAATGGGCAACTTTGAACCTCTGTGGTGGCCAGAAGGGCCCGGATCCCAGAAAAATATTTAAGTGGGGAATAGCTTGGGTCCATACCTTCAAAATGAGCTAGGTCCGGTTTGGAACTTTGCCGTAGGGATATACCGAAGAGTACCGAATGTGTGGTTTATATGAAAAATACGTAAATGGGCAACTTTGAACCTCTGTGGTGGCCAGACGGGCCCGGATCCCAGAAAAATATTTAAGTGGGGAATAGCTTGGGTCCATACCTTCAAAATGAGCTAGGTACAGTTCGGAACTTTGCCGTAGGGATATACCGAAGAGTACCGAATGTGTGGTTGATATGAAAAATACGTAAATGGGCAACTTTGAACCTCTGTGGTGGCCAGACGGGCCTGGATCCCAGAAAAATATTTAAGTGGGGAATAGCGTGGGTCCATACCTTCAAAATGAGCTAGGTCCGGTTCGGAACTTTGCCGTAGGGATATACCGAAGAGTACCGAATGTGTGGTTGATATGAAAAATAGAAATGGGCAACTTTGAACCTCTGTGGTGGCCAGACAGGCCCGGATCCCAGAAAAACATTTAAGTGGGTAATAGCTTGGGTCAATACCTTCAAAATGAGCTAGGTCCGGTTCGGAACTTTGCCGTAGGGATATACCGAGGAGTACCGAATGTGTGGTTGATATGAAAAATACGTAAATGGGCAACTTTGAACCTCTGTGGTGGCCAGACGGGCCCGGATCCCAGAAAAATATTTAAGTGGGGAATAGCGTGGGTCCATACCTTCAAAATGAGCTAGGTCCGGTTCGGAACTTTGCCGTAGGGATATACCGAAGAGTACCGAATATGTGGTTGATATGAAAAATACGTAAATGGGCAACTTTGAACCTCTGTGGTGGCCAGACGGGCCCGGATCCCAGAAAAATATTTAAGTGGAGAATAGCTTGGGTCAATACCTTCAAAATGAGCTAGGTCCGGTTCGGAACTTTGCCGTAGGGATATACCGAAGAGTACCGAATGTGTGGTTGATATGAAAAATACGTAAATGGGCGACTTTGAACCTCTGTGGTGGCCAGACGGGCCCGGATCCCAGAAAAATATTTAAGTGGGGAATAGCTTGGGTCAATACCTTCAAAATGACCTAGGTCCGGTTCGGAACTTTGCCGTGTGGATATACCGAAGAGTACCGAATGCGTGGTTGATATGAAAAATGCGTAAATGGGCAACTTTGAACCTGTGTGGTGGCCAGACGGGCCCGGATCCCAGAAAAATATTTAAGTGGGGAAAAGCGTGGGTCAATACCTTCAAAATGAGCTAGGTCCGGTTCGGAACTTTGCCGTAGGGATATACCGAAGAGTACCGAATGTGTGGTTGATATGAAAAATAGAAATGGGCAACTTTGAACCTCTGTGGTGGCCAGACGGGCCCGGATCCCAGAAAAATATTTAAGTGGGGAATAGCTTGGGTCCATACCTTCAAAATGAACCAGGTCCGGTTCGGAACTTTGCCGTAGGGATATAGCGAAGAGTACCGAATGTGTGGTTGATATGAAAAATACGTAAATGGGCAACTTTGAACCTCTGTGGTGGCCAGAAGGGCCCGAATCCCAGAAAAATATTTAAGTGGGGAATAGCTTGGGTCCATACCTTCAAAATGAGCTAGGTCCGGTTTGGAACTTTGCCGTAGGGATATACCGAAGAGTACCGAATGTGTGGTTGATATGAAAAATACGTAAATGGGCAACTTTGAACCTCTGTGGTGGCCAGACGGGCCCGGATCCCAGAAAAATATTTAAGTGGGGAATAGCGTGGGTCCATACCTTCAAAATGAGCTAGGTCCGGTTCGGAACTTTGCCGTTTGGATATACCGAAGAGTACCGAATGTGTGGTTGATATGAAAAATAGAAATGGGCAACTTTGAACCTCTGTGGTGGCCAGACAGGCCCGGATCCCAGAAAAATATTTAAGTGGGTAATAGCTTGGGTCAATACCTTCAAAATGAGCTAGGTCCGGTTCGGAACTTTGCCGTTTGGATATACCGAGGAGCAACGAATGTGTGGTTGATATGAAAAATAGAAATGGGCAACTTTGAACCTCTGTGGTGGCCAGACGGGCCCGGATCCCAGAAAAATATTTAAGTGGGGAATAGCTTGTATCCATACCTTCAAAATGAGTTAGGTCCGGTTCGGAACTTTGCCGTAGGGATATACCGAAGAGTACCGAATGTGTGGTTGATATGAAAAATACGTAAATGGGCAACTTTGAACCTCTGTGGTGGCCAGACGGGCCCGGATCCCAGAAAAATATTTAAGTGGGGAATAGCTTGGGTCAATACCTTCAAAATGAGCTAGGTCCGGTTCGGAACTTTGCCGTAGGGATATACCGAAGAGTACCGAATGTGTGGTTGATATGAAAAATACGTAAATGGGCGACTTTGAACCTCTGTGGTGGCCAGACGGGCCCGGATCCCAGAAAAATATTTAAGTGGGGAATAGCTTGGGGCAATACCTTCAAAATGAACCAGGTCCGGTTCGGAACTTTGCCGTAGGGATATACCGAAGAGTACCGAATGTGTGGTTGATATGAAAATACGTAAATGGGCAACTTTGAACCTCTGTGGTGGCCAGAAGGGCCCGGATCCCAGAAAAATATTTAAGTGGGGAATAGCTTGGGTCCATACCTTCAAAATGAGCTAGGTCCGGTTCGGAACTTTGCCGTAGGGATATACCGAAGAGTACCAAATGTGTGGTTTATATGAAAAATACGTAAATGGGCAACTTTGAACCTCTGTGGTGGCCAGACGGGCCCGGATCCCAGAAAAATATTTAAATGGGGAATAGCTTGGGTCCATACCTTCAAAATGAGCTAGGTACAGTTCGGAACTTTGCCGTAGGGATATACCGAAGAGTACCGAATGTGTGGTTGATATGAAAAATACGTAAATGGGCAACTTTGAACCTCTGTGGTGGCCAGACGGGCCCGGATCCCAGAAAAATATTTAAGTGGGGAATAGCGTGTGTCCATACCTTCAAAATGAGCTAGGTCCGGTTCGGAACTTTGCCGTAGGGATATACCGAAGAGTACCGAATGTGTGGTTGATATGAAAAATAGAAATGGGCAACTTTGAACCTCTGTGGTGGCCAGACAGGCCCGGATCCCAGAAAAACATTTAAGTGGGTAATAGCTTGGGTCAATACCTTCAAAATGAGCTAGGTCCGGTTCGGAACTTTGCCGTAGGGATATACCGAGGAGTACCGAATGTGTGGTTGATATGAAAAATATGAAATGGGCAACTTTGAACCTCTGTGGTGGCCAGACGGACCCGGATCCCAGAAAAATATTTAAGTGGGGAATAGCGTGGGTCCATACCTTCAAAATGAGCTAGGTCCGGTTCGGAACTTTGCCGTAGGGATATACCGAAGAGTACCGAATGTGTGGTTGATATGAAAAATAGAAATGGGCAACTTTGAACCTCTGTGGTGGCCAGACGGGCCCAGATCCCAGAAAAATATTTAAGTGGGGAATAGCTTGTGTCCATACCTTCAAAATGAGCTAGGTCCGGTTCGGAACTTTGCCGTAAGGATATACCGAAGAGTACCGAATGTGTGGTTGATATGAAAAATACGTAAATGGGCAACTTTGAACCTCTGTGGTGGCCAGACGGGCCCGGATCCCAGAAAAATAGTTAAGTGGGGAATAGCTTGGGTCAATACCTTCAAAATGAGCTAGGTCCGGTTCGGAACTTTGCCGTAGGGATATACCGAAGAGTACCGAATGTGTGGTTGATATGAAAAATACGTAAATGGGCGACTTTGAACCTCTGTGGTGGCCAGACGGGCCCGGATCCCAGAAAAATATTTAAGTGGGGAATAGCTTGGGTCAATACCTTCAAAATGACCTAGGTCCGGTTCGGAACTTTGCCGTGTGGATATACCGAAGAGTACCGAATGTGTGGTTGATATGAAAAATACGTAAATGGGCAACTTTGAACCTATGTGGTGGCCAGACGGGCCCGGATCCCAGAAAAATATTTAAGTGGGGAAAAGCGTGGGTCAATACCTTCAAAATGAGCTAGGTCCGGTTCGGAACTTTGCCGTAGGGATATACCGAAGAGTACCGAATGTGTGGTTGATATGAAAAATAGAAATGGGCAACTTTGAACCTCTGTGGTGGCCAGACGGGCCCGGATCCCAGAAAAATATTTAAGTGGGGAATAGCTTGGGTCCATACCTTCAAAATGAACCAGGTCCGGTTCGGAACTTTGCCGTAGGGATATACCGAAGAGTACCGAATGTGTGGTTGATATGAAAAATACGTAAATGGGCAACTTTGAACCTCTGTGGTGGCCAGAAGGGCCCGGATCCCAGAAAAATATTTAAGTGGGGAATAGCTTGGGTCCATACCTTCAAAATGAGCTAGGTCCGGTTTGGAACTTTGCCTTAGGGATATACCGAAGAGTACCGAATGTGTGGTTGATATGAAAAATACGTAAATGGGCAAGTTTGAACCTCTGTGGTGGCCAGACGGGCCCGGATCCCAGAAAAATATTTAAGTGGGGAATAGCATGGGTCCATACCTTCAAAATGAGCTAGGTCCGGTTCGGAACTTTGCCGTTTGGATATACCGAAGAGTACCGAATGTGTGGTTGATATGAAAAATAGAAATGGGCAACTTTGAACCTCTGTGGTGGCCAGACAGGCCCGGATCCCAGAAAAATATTTAAGTGGGTAATAGCTTGGGTCAATACCTTCAAAATGAGCTAGGTCCGGTTCGGAACTTTGCCGTTTGGATATACCGAGGAGCAACGAATGTGTGGTTGATATGAAAAATAGAAATGGGCAACTTTGAACCTCTGTGGTGGCCAGACGGACCCGGATCCCAGAAAAATATTTAAGTGGGGAATAGCTTGTATCCATACCTTCAAAATGAGTTAGGTCCGGTTCGGAACTTTGCCGTAGGGATATACCGAAGAGTACCGAATGTGTGGTTGATATGAAAAATACGTAAATGGGCAACTTTGAACCTCTGTGGTGGCCAGACGGGCCCGGATCCCAGAAAAATATTTAAGTGGGGAATAGCTTGGGTCAATACCTTCAAAATGAGCTAGGTCCGGTTCGGAACTTTGCCGTAGGGATATACCGAAGAGTACCGAATGTGTGGTTGATATGAAAAATACGTAAATGGGCGACTTTGAACCTCTGTGGTGGCCAGACGGGCCCGGATCCCAGAAAAATATTTAAGTGGGGAATAGCTTGGGTCAATACCTTCAAAATGAGCTAGGTCCGGTTCGGAACTTTGCCGTAGGGATATACCGAAGAGTACCGAATGTGTGGTTGATATGAAAAATAGAAATGGGCAACTTTGAACCTCTGTAGTGGCCTGACGGGCCCGGATCCCAGAAAAATATTTAAGTGGGGAATAGCTTGGGTCAATACCTTCAAAATGAGCTAGGTCTGGTTCGGAACTTTGCCGTAGGGATATGCCGAAGAGTACCGAATGTGTAGGTGATATGAAAAATACGTAAATGGGCAACTTTGAACCTCTGTGGTGGCCAGACGGGGCCGGATCCCAGAAAAATATTTAAGTGGGGAATAGCTTGGGTCAATACCTTCAAAATGAGCTAGGTCCAGTTCGGAACTTTGCCGTAGGGATATACCGAAGAGTACCGAATGTGTGGTTGATATGAAAAATACGTAAATGGGCAACTTTGAACCTCTGTGGTGGCCAGATGGGCCCGGATCCCAGAAAATTATTTAAGTGGGTAATAGCTTGGGTCAATACCTTCAAAATGAGCTAGGTCCGGTTCGGAACTTTGCCGTAGGGATATACCGAAGAGTACCGAATGTGTGGTTGATATGAAAAATACGTAAATGGGCGACTTTGAACCTCTGTGGTGGCCAGACGGGCCCGGATCCCAGAAAAATATTTAAGTGGGGAATAGCTTGGGTCAATACCTTCAAAATGAGCTAGGTCCGGTTCGGAACTTTGCCGTAGGGATATACCGAAGAGTACCGAATGTGTGGTTGATATGAAAAATACGTAAATGGGCAACTTTGAAAAATACGTAAATGGGCGACTTTGAACCTCTGTGGTGGCCAGACGGGCCCGGATCCCAGAAAAATATTTAAGTGGGGAATAGCTTGGGTCAATACCTTCAAAATTAGCTAGGTCCGGTTCGGAACTTTGCCGTGTGGATATACCGAAGAGTACCGAATGTGTGGTTGATATGAAAAATACGTAAATGGGCAATTTTGAACCTGTGTGGTGGCCAGACGGGCCCGGATCCCAGAAAAATATTTAAGTGGGGAAAAGCGTGGGTCAATACCTTCAAAATGAGCTAGGTCCGGTTCGGAACTTTGCCGTAGGGATATACCGAAGAGTACCGAATGTGTGGTTGATATGAAAAATAGAAATGGGCAGAAATTGAACCTCTGTGGTGGCCAGACGGGCCCGGATCCCAGAAAAATATTTAAGTGGGGAAAAGCTTGGGTCAATACCTTCAAAATGAGCTAGGTCCGATTCGAAACTTTGCCGTAGGGATATACCGAAGAGTACCGAATGTGTGGTTGATATGAAAAATACGTAAATGGGCGACTTTGAACCTCTGTGGTGGCCAGACGGGCCCGGATCACAGAAAAATATTTCAGTGGGTAATAGCTTGGGTCCATACCTTCAAAATGAGCTAGGTCCGGTTCGGAACTTTGCCGTAGGGATATACCGAAAAGTACCGAATGTGTGGTTGATATGAAAAATACGTAAATGGGCAACTTTGAACCTGTGTGGTGGCCAGACGGGCCCGGATCCCAGAAAAATATTTAAGTGGGGAATAGCTTGGGTCATCACCTTCAAAATGAGCTAGGTCCGGTTCGGAACTTTGCCGTAGGGATATACCGAAGAGTACCGAATGTGTGGTTGATATGAAAAATAGAAATGGGCAACTTTGAACCTCTGTGGTGGCCAGACGGACCCGGATCCCAGAAAAATATTTAAGTGGGGAATAGCTTGGGTCAATACCTTCAAAATAAGCTAGGTCTGGTTCGGAACTTTGCCGTAGGGATATACCGAAGAGTACCGAATGTGTGGTTGATATGAAAAACAGAAATGGGCAACTTTGAACCTCTGTGGTGGCCAGACGGGCCCGGATCCCAGAAAAATATTTAAGTGGGGAATAGCTTGGGTCAATACCTTCAAAATGAGCTAGGTCCGGTTCGGAACTTTGCCGTAGGGATAAACCGAAGAGTACCGAATGTGTGGTTGATATGAAAAATACGTAAATGGGCGACTTTGAACCTCTTTGGTGGCCAGACGGGCCCGGATCCCAGAAAAATATTTAAGTGGGGAATAGTTTGGGTCCATACCTTCAAAATGAACTAGGTCTGGTTCGGAACTTTGCCGTAGCGATATACCGAAGAGTACCGAATGTGTGGTTGATATGAACAATACGTAAATGGGCAACTTTGAATCTCTGTGGTGGCCAGACGGGCCCGGATCCCAGAAAAATATTTAGGTGTGGAATAGCTTGGGTTAATACCTTTAAAATGAGCTAGGTCCGGTTCGGAACTTTGCCGTAGGGATATGTCGAAAAGTACCGAAAGTGTGGTTAATACGGTATATTGCGTTAGGAAGCACAGTTAAAAAATGAAATTAAAAATGAGCCACAAAATGTTTTATCATCTCCTTTTCCTGTTTTTCTTTTATACATTAACCTAACTGTTTTTGTTGTACATTGGCATATGAATGTAATCAGTATATTCCATAAATTTGATTTTCAAATTAAAGTAAAAATGGTGAAAAGGATTCCTTTTATGTGTATCCATGGCATTTATTTACCGTAAAATATTGCAAAATAGGGGGTGCACATGTCACATATGCCCCCAAATTTGGATCAAACTAGAATTTCAATGCCTTTGAGTGATACCTTTTCATACAATTTTATAACATTATTCTTCTCAATGATGAAATAAAAAATGGGTGTCTTTCGCCTTTTTTTTTGGGGGGGGGGATGTAATCACAAAGTTCATTCGACAAAAAGTTGGAAAAACATAACAATAATTGCCGGACCAATTATCGAATAAACGTGCAAATACGGACTGTCATACAGAAAACGACCTATATTACAAACCTAACATAATCTTGATGTTCATATAAACTCAATACGAAGGCTAATTTTGTACGGAGCTTTCCAAAAATGAATGTTATTACACAGTAGCTCTCATATTTAAAAAATACGAAACTACACACCTAACTGTGGAGTGCTACCTAAGGGGCACCTTTGAACCTCTGTGGTGGCCAGACGAACCCGGATCCCTTGAAATTGAGCTAAAAGTTTTGTAATTATTGATGTTCTACATTTTGACCTTTGCTTTTACCTCACATGTATCAGTGTATAAATGATACAGTCACGGGACTAAAGTAGCTTTTTCTGTTCTTATTTCATGCAACAGTAAATAGAATCATACTTTTTTAATTAGTGTCAAGCTTACTGTCAATTAATACTGCACTATTTATTTCTTTTCTAAACGGAAGTAGCAAACTATCCCCCCCCTTTTTTTTTATATTGAAACCATATTTTTGGGGGAATCCAAATATCATTAATAGCTAGAAATGACATTTTAGATCAAGTTTTAATAGTTATATTTCCAAAAAGATGTGTACTTGTTATAAGACCTTCAATTATTTCGGAACAATTGGTTTTTAATTGTCCTTTACCAATCTGAAACAGACAGTAGTTGGAAACATCATTTCACTTTAATAACAACGAAAACAGACACAGACATAAAGCAAAAACTATATTATCTTTTAAAAATTATCTCAATTTCAATTTTTGTGAAGGTTTTAAATCTTTTTCATATTTGCGTGCCATAATTAGACTGGCGTATTTTAATTACGATTTCTTATATAAAATTTTACTTAAGGAGGTTTTCTACCTATTTTTATAGTTACTATTAATTTTCTTTTTTTCATAATAACAAAGCAAGACCAAAGTAAGCAATGCAGTGATTGGTAATATATCTATGACATGGACAGTTACTGTAGACAAATAAATTTAGTATTTTTATGCTGTCTCATTTTTTTTCATAGATCTATTTACCTATATGGTCTGCTTACGGAAAGTATTTGCTAAACTTAACTGTAATGGTGACCTGGGGTCATTTTTTTACAACTGCAACTGTGTGTACCATCAGAAATCAGCCTTGTCTAGGTCTGAATGAAACTATATATTCTACTCAGAATAATACTGAATAAATTCACGAAATACCGACGGATTTGCTTTTCTTTTAAATGTAAAGAAATAACACTGTAGAGTCATAAAACTGTTTGTTTGTGTATGAAAAAAAGGTATTCCACTGTATTTACATATAAAATCTGGAAATTGGCACTTTCATCTCGCACTTTCAGACAATTGTAGGTTGATATTGTAAGTAAACCTTAAATGAGTCATGGGTATACATTTACTATCAATTTACATATATGGCAATGAAACTGTCAACAAACCCTGGAGTAAACCTAATTGCATTTTTGTAAATCTATGTTATTTTTACTAGGCACTGCAAGACATATGATTTTCTTAAAAGTTGTTATTCTGCTGAAAACACACCAGGGGTAAATTTAAAGTTTTCAAACTAGTTCCTTTAACACAAAATTTTAAAGAGAAAATGATACGGGTCGCAACATTTTCCAATACTTGTCAATTATCATTTTAATGAATTTCTTTTCCAACAAAGAATAAACGTTATGTTCAGTTTGCATTATATGTTTAAGTTTTTGTACTAATCATATGATACGTTTAATGTCTGAATGCTGTATATTTGCGGTTTTTTTTAGACCACGAAAGAGGATGTAGATTGGGGTTGATAAAATACCTATAGCCCCAAAACTGTAAAGAATAGAGAAAAACCGAACTTGAAAATTACGAATAATGAAGAATGAGGCCCTTAAAAAAAGAAGAAGAAAGACAACCTTACAGTATGAAACAGAGAGAAAATGGCCTAAAACTAGTAATGTAAAATTGTAGGACTAACCATCAATACCCTCATGTCAGACCGGTTGCCGGGTGCTTCGAAGAGGTCCGCGTTCGAACTATAAATGATTGCGTTCTCACGTCAAATTTCCCGCTTAAAATGTATGCAGAGAGGATTACAACTGTTGTGATATCAAGAAGAATGGATATACTATTTTACCCTCAAAGAACATTGTTGTAAACGGAATTCGAGTGATATATATATAAATATAATAAGTGATTTTTTTCTTAATTCATATGGATAGCATTTCAGACACGGTAAGTTATATTTTATTAATTTCCAGTATCACTATTTATGTTAATACTTTTTGCAAATCTAATCCTTTCAGTAAATTAAAAACGTTAAATTTGTATTTCTTTCATTACTTGTAATCACCGCTTGGGTAAATTTGATGCACGTATGGTTTTCTATACGTTTTAACTCCGTTAATTTTTGCTTATATCATGCAATATTCAATTGTTTTTAAAAAAAAGACGAGTCCGCCACTCATGAAAAAGTAAAATCACAAAAATACTGAACTCAGAGGAAAATCAATTTGGAAAGTCCATAATCACATGGCAAAATCAAAAAACAAAACGCATCAAAAACGAATGGACAAGAACTGTCATATTCCTGACTTGGTACAGGCATTTTCAAATGTAGAAAATGGTGGATTAATGGTGGAATTTTGACCAGACAAAACTTGTCTGCAGAAATAATATATTTACTGTAAATTTATGCGCAAACACGTTCTGTTGTTTGGCATACAGTTCAGGGTGATATTGCGGCATCTTCACAAAAGAATGTTCAGTTATTAAGGCTGTATAAGAACGATTGTTTTTTTCGAATCAGTCAATCATACTACTTACATTTGTTTCACTTTCAATGTTGACACTCAATTGACATGTTATCAATCTGAAGCTAATGGTACAGATGTCATTCAGTTAATGGAAAGAAATGATCGTGAAAGTAATACACAAAGGTGGTCAAGTATTGCGAGACGATAGTGAAGGCTCTGGTACCGGTCGTTAAATAAATATTATCGAGAAGAAATTGTCTGTCAAAATGGTACAACTTTATGATCCGTATTTCAGAAAATCCTGTTCTAAAAGTACTTTTTTTTCTTCAAAACAACAAAACGCAGATTGATTTCCGACATTTCAATGTTATCAAAAATGTAAACAAACATTTTTTTTTCATTCGATTTAATCAAACTACTTTTCTCCTAAAAAAATCTATCCTTAATGAATCAAATAGCTCATAGCTATATATTGTATAAACAGAGTCTGAAACGCGGTAAAAGAAGACTTATTTCCAAAAATTTATATTCCGAATAGTGAGAGATCACGAACCACTTTCTCAAGATCACGGAAAGGATCGTGAAAAATCTGATGCTACGAAGACATTCAAATTATTCTTCAATTATATGATAAGCAGTATTTGATATTGGTATTGAAAAATTGGCATGACTGACACAGGTGTCCTTTTCTTGATCAGTAAGGCTATAATTGAGCAATGCCATTGAATCTTATTATCTTATAATATAAAGCATACTTGGAAAATCATATCAACGTAATCAGTCTATTTGTTCGACTTTGATAAGTTTTGTTTTGTAATATTAACTTAAAAATAATAAACAAAATTTTAAAAAGCTGTTTTGTTCATTAGTTATTCTTATATTGTAGCTGCCATTTCCATTGCAATATATGTACTGAATTCCTCATGTAACACTTTATGTGTCTCATATTTAGCTCACCTCGCCCAAAGGGCCAAGTGACCTTTTCCCATCACTATGCGTCCGGCGTCCGTCGTCGTTTACTTTTCCCAAAATCTTCTCCTCTGACACCTTTATGAGTTATTGCCCTTTATAGTACATTTTTAACCATATTTCATAAATCTTAGTGATCTTTTCCAAAATGCTTCTCCTCTGAAACTACTGGGCCATTGGGTTGCTCCCCCTGAATTTGTAATTTTAAGGAATTTTTGTGGATTTTGGTTCTTTCTTCAATATTATTATATATAGAGATAAACTGTAAAAAGCCATAATGTACAGAAAAAAAAGATTTACAAATAAATCAACATGACCGAAATGGTCAGTTGACCCTTTTAGGAGTTATTGCCCTTTATAGTCAATTTTTAACATATTTTTAGCTCACCAGGCCAAAAGGCCAAGTCAGCTTTTCTCATCACTTGGCGTCCGTCGTCCGTCGTCGTCGTCCTGCGTCCGTCGTCGTTAACTTTTAAAAAAATCTTCTCCTCTGAAACTACTGAACCAATTCAAACCAAACTTCATCTGATTGATTCCTATGGTATCCAGAATAAAGTTTGTGTTTTAATTCCCATTTCATCAAAAAACATGGCCGCCATGGCTAAAAATAGAACATATAACTTTAGTTAAAGTAAAATAGAAATCAATGAAATTTAAACACAATGTTTATGACCACAAAAGGAAGGTTGGTATTAATTTTCGGAGTTTAGGTCCCAACAGTTTAGGAATTAGGGGCCAAAAAGGGACCCAAATAAGCATTTTTCTTGGTTTTCGCACCATAACTTTAGTATTAATGCAAATAGAAATCTATGAAATTTAAACACAAGGTTTATGACCATAAAAGGAAGGTTAATACTGATTTTGGGAGTTTTGGTCCCAACAGTTTAAGAATAAACGGCCCAAAGGGTCCAAATTAAACTTTGTTTGATTTCATCAAAAATTGAATAATTTGGGTTCTTTGATATGCCGAATCTAACTGTGTATGTAGATTCTTAATTTTTGGTCCCGTTTTCAAATTGGTCTACATTAAAGTCCAAAGGGTCCAAATTAAACTAAGTTTGATTTTAACAAAAATTGAATTCTTGGGCCTCTTTGATATGCTGAATCTAAACATGTACTTTGATTTTTTATTATTGGCCCAGTTTTCAAGTTGGTCCAAATCAGGATCCAAAATTATTAGGTTAAGTATTGTGCAATAGCAAGAAATTTTCAATTACACAGTATTGTGCAATAGCAAGAAATCTTCAATTGCACAGTATTGTGCAATAGCAAGAAATTTTCAATTGCACAGTATTGCACAATAGCAAGAAATATCTAATTGCACAATATTGTGCAATAGCAAGAAATTCCAATTGGATTTCAATTGGAGTTATCTTTCTTTGTCCATAATAGTAGTTGAACCAGCTTAAATAATTGTTTTATACAATATACAATGTATATTCACTTTTACTACCAACTGGTAGATTAAAACAATCTTTACCATTCAGTGATAACAAGCACTTTTTTTACATTTTAACATTTTATGATGTATTTAAATGAGTAGTTATTTGTTGCAAACTTCATTAGAAATTTGAATTGAGATCAGTTTTGAAATAAGGGAAAGGGGGATGTGAAAAAAAAGTTGGGGGGTCAATTTTTTTCATTTCAGTTTTCATAAATAAAAGGAAAATTTCTTCAAACATTTGTTTGAGAGGATTAATATTCAACAGCATAGTGAATTGCTCAAAGGCAACAAAAAAATTAAGTTCATTAGACCACATTCATTCTGTGTCAGAAACCTATGCTGTGTCAACTATTTAATCACAATTAAAATTTAAAGCTGAATCCAGCTTGAATGTTGTGTCCATACTTGCCCCAACCGTCCAGGGTTCAACCTCTGCGGTCGTATAAAGCTGCGCCCTGCGGAGCATCTGATTGGTTATTATCTTGAATACTATTATAGATGGATATCAACTGAAAACAGCAATAATGTTCAGCAAAGTAAGATTTACAAATAAGTCAACATAACCAAAATGATCAGTTGACCCCTTTAGGAGTTATTGCCCTTTATAGTCCATTTTTAACCATTTTTCGTAAATCTGAGTTAACTTTTACAAAAATCGTCTCCTCTGAAACTACTGGGTTAAATTTTACCAAACATATCCAGAATCATTATTAGGCTATCTAGTTCAAAAATTGTGTTTTGTGACCGGACAAACCAACTAAGATGGCCGCTACGGCTAAAAATAGAACATAGGGGTAAAACGCAGTTATTGGCTTATAACTCAAAAACCAAAGCATTTAGAGCAAATCTGACAGGGTCAAATCGGACAACTCGTTGTTAGGTTGCTGCCCCTTAATTGGCAATTTTAAGGAAATTTTGCTGTTTTGGGTTATTATCTTGAATATTATTATAGATAGATATAAACTGTAAACAGCAATAATGTACAGCAATTTAAGACTCAAAAATAAGTCAAAATGACCAAAATGGTCAATTGACCCCCTCAGAAGTTATTGTCCTTTATAATCAATTTTTAACAATTTTCATAAAATTTGTAAATTTTTACTAACATTTTCCACTGTAACTACACGGACAAGTTTATTATAGATAGAGATAATTGTAAGCAGCAAAAATGTTCAGTAAAGTAAGATGTACAAACACATCACAATCACATAAACACAATTTTGTCATGAACTGTCTGCTTCCTTTGTTTAATTCACATATACCACGGAGAGCGACACAGGCTCTTTAGAGCCTCTAGTTCCTTAATCCAAGTATTTTTTTTACAAAAATCGTATCTTCTGAAACTACTAGGCCAAGTTAATTATAGATAGAGATAATTGTAAGCAGCAAGAATGTTCAGTACATTCAGATGTACAAACATCACCATCACCAAAACACAATTGTGTCATGAATCCATCTGCGTCCTTTGTTTAATATTCACATAGACCAAGGTGAGCAACACAGGCTCTTTAGAGTCTCTAGTTCATAAATCTTAGTATTCTTTTACAAAATTCTTTTGCTCTGAAACAACCAAATTCAACCAAACTTGGCCACAATCATCATTGAAGTATCTTGTTTAAAAAATGTGTCCGGTGATCCGGCCAACCAAACAAGATGGCCGCCATGGCTACACATAGAACATAGTTGTTGAATGTAGTTTTTGGCTTTTAACTAAAAAAACAAAGCTTTTATAGCAAATCTGACGAGGGTAAATTGTTTATCAGGTTAAGATCTGTCTGCCGTGACATTTTCAGATGAATTGTCTCACCCGTTGTTGTGTTACTGCCCCTTATTTTGTAATTTTCAGGATTTTTTGTTGCTTTTTGGTTAATATATTGAATATTATTATAGATAGAGATAAAATGTAAACAGCAATAATGTGCAGAAAAGTAAGATTTATAAATAAGTCAACTGACCGAAATGTTCAGTTGACCCTTTTAGGAGTTATTGCCCTTTATAGTAATTTTTTCAACCATTTTGCATAAATTTTAGTAATCTTTTGAAAAATTCTTCTTTTTTGAACCTACTGCGTAAATGCAGGGACACGACTGAAAACTCCATTTTTCAATCGTTCAAGAACCATAACTCCTGAACGGTAAAAGCCAACCAAAATTGGCCACAATCATCATTGAGGTATCTTGTTTAAAAAATATGTTCGGTGACCCGGCCAACCAAGCAAAATGGCCGCCATGGCTAAACATAGAACATGGGTGTTAAATGCAGTTTTCAACCGGATTTTTGGGTTATTGATTTGGGGATGTAGGGCGGCTGGTCGGTTGGGTGGTCGGGCGGCAATCAAATGTTGTCCGTGTATTAACGCATGAACCGTTCAACCAAAGCTTTTAAAATTTTAATATGTTGTTACTGACAACTACATGAAGGTAAAGTTTAATAATGGCGATTTTGACTTTTCCCGTTCAGGAGTAATGGCTCTTGAAACATTGAAAAATGGAGTTTTCTTTCGTGTCCCTGCATTTACGCATGAACTATTCTACTAAAGTTTCCCAAATTTTAATATGTTGTTACTTATAACAAAATGTGACAATTTGTACTTTTACCGTTCAGGAGTTCTGGTTCTTGTTAGACTGAAAAATGGTGTTTCCAGTCGTGTCCGTGCATGGTTGACCTTTTCCATGACGTCACAATAAGAAAATTCAAAAGAAAACAATTAATTTTAACGTTACAATTAAATTTTAACCTATCATTTGCCGAGAACAGACTTTTCGTTAGTGAGGAGAAATATTTTTCTCACGCCGGTCAGGATTTGTGAAAATACACCCATCAATAAATGTGAAAACCGCACAAAAGTTAGTGAATTGTCTGCACGCATGTTTCATGTATGACGTCAATTGTATTTGATATATTGAATGATAGTAAAATGACTATTGAAAGCCGTTTTTCTCTTTATTGATACTGCCAGATCTCTCATAAAAGAGGGACAAAAGATACCAAAGGGACAGTCAAACTCATAAACCGAAAAAAAAGACTGACAACGCTAAGGCTAAAAATGAAAAAGGCAAACAGACAAACAATAGTACACATGACCCAACATAGAAAACTAAACAATAAACAACTCGAACCCAACCAAAAACTAGGGGTGATATTTTATAAAGTTTCTAAGATATCTAATATAATTTCTAAAATAGCTTATACAGTTTCAAAGATATCTTTTATAGTTTATGGAATATCTCATATAATTTTGTGTATAAGATACCTTCTTAATTAGGGCCCCGACTTCAGTCGGGTCGCCCTATAGTGAGCAGTCTGTCCGTCCGTCAATCCGTCCGTCGGTCTGTCCGTCCGTCCGTCCGTCCGTCCGTAACACTTAAACTTGTGTCCGCTCCATATCTAGAAGACCATAATGATTTCATACTTTATACTTTACATGTTTATTACCCACCACCAGAGGGCGTGTCATGATGTATGTACAACTTTCTAGGTCAAAGGTCAAGGTAAAAAAACTTTGGTTTCAGTTGACAACCCTGTGTCCTGTGGTGAAGATCGTGTCCACTCTATATCTTGAGAACCCTTATGATTTCAAAGTTTATACTTGACATCCATTTTAACCAACACAAAAGGGTGTGTCTTGATGTATGTTCAACTTCTTAGGTCAAAGGTCAAGGTCAAAAACTTTTGTTTCAGTTGACAACCCCGTGTTCTGTGATGAAGATCGTGTCCGCTCTATATCTAGATAACCGTTATGATTTTATAATTAATACTTAACATGTTTGTTAACCAACACCAGAGGATGTGTCATGATGTATGTACAACTGCCTAGGTCAAAGGCCAAGGTAAAAAACTTTGGTTTCAGTTGACAACCCTGTGTCCTGTGGTGAAGATCGTGTCCGCTCCATATCTGGATAACCTTTATGATTTCAAAGTTTATACTTGACATCAATTTTAACCACCATCAGAGGGCGTGTCATGATGTATGCACAACTTCCTAGGTCAAAGGTCAAGGTAAGAAAACCTTTGGTTTGAGTTGACAACCCCGTGTCCTCAGTTGAAGATTGTGTCCGCTCTATATCTTGGGAACCATTATGATTTCAAATATTATACTTGACATCCATTTTAACCAACACCAGAGGGTGTGTCATGATGTATGTACAACTTCCTAGGTCAAAGGTCTGTCTGTCTGTTGGTCTGTTCATCGCTTACAATTTTGATTCACACTATATTTATTTACCCAACGTTATTGACAGCGGGGCCCACAGAGATGGCTTCCATCTCAATGATATCTAGTTTCTTTAAGATACCTTTGAAATATATGAGAAATTTTTAAATTACATAGGATTTATTTATAAGAAACCTAGTCAACTTTATGAAATATCTGATATTATATGTGAGATATCTCCTGTAATGTATAAGATATCTTATAAGAATGAATTTATCCACGATATTTTATACTTTAAAGATAGTTTATCATAGGAGATATCTTATATAGTTTTTTTTAAATATAAAAAAAAAACGTTAGTAAGACATCTTTAAACGTTTATAAGATATATTATAGCGCTAATAAGATATATAATACCGTTTATAAGATATTTCATAACGTTAATAAGATATATTTTATAGTTCATAAGATATCTATTACAGTTTAAACGTTATCTTATACAGTTTGTAAGATATCTTGTATAGTTTATTATATATCTTATATAGTTCATAATATATAGTATATACAAGTAGTTTATGCTATATATATATCTTATATACTTTTGTATAAACTATATAAAATATCTTATAAACAAATATAAGATTTAATTTCTAATACATAGTACAACAGGTTACAATATATGTATGTGTCTGGTTGTCAGTAATGGCTCATATACTTTCGACCTTACGTTCCGAATAAAATGTCCCAACTTTTTACATTTAGTCAAGTTTCCAAGGCACTGTAAGCATCCGAACACCTATACTTCGTGTACGATTTTTTTTTAGAGATTTGTATAGTATGGTTTAACTGACCCTGACCTCATTTTACAAGGCATCATTGACAAAATTCAGCGTATATGACACTTCCAGTATAAGCCTTAATATTATAGACGTCCAACAAATATACTATCATAAGTACAGAAGACGCGACATTTCAGCATTTCAGCATTTGTGCTCTGGTATTCTATAGTATTTGATATATAGTACACTTATCAATCAATTCACATCTACTACGTTGTGTATTTTTCGTGACGTCGGGATCGGGTGTTTTTACCTTTCGGAATCGGGATTTTTTTTTTTCAAATTTCGGGATGTCGGGATATATGATTTTCCAAAAAATCGGGATCTTAGGATTTTATGTTTTTAAGCCCGGGATATCGGGATCAGGACCCCTCTGACACATCCCTCCTTTATGAATGTTCATAAGCCCTAAAATTATTCAGGTGTTATTAAAATTAATAGAGAACAAACCAAAAAAATAGGAATTTTGGGGGAAAAAGGAGGAGCCAAGCTAGAAAAACAATTATCCTGTCCCAAAGTACCTTTTCTGTAATTCTCCAGCCATTAAATCTTTTACAAAAATTCATTGATTACAAAAAAGGAGATGTGGCATGGTTGACAATGAGACAGCTCTCCACAAAATACCAAAATGACACCGAAACTAACAATTATATGTTACCTTACGGCCTTCAATAATTAGCAAAGCCCATAACGCATAGTCGAATACAAAAGGCCCTGTGAAATGGCAATGTAAAACAAATCAAAAGAGAAAGCTAACGGCCTTATTTCTGTACAAAAAAAGCGAAAAACAAATATGTAACACATAGACAAACGACAACCACTGACTAACAAGCGACTGACTTGAATGTTCATAATATACATGTACTAAATGTATGTTCATGATGAAGGTAATAGAAAACCACAAAATGGGAAATTTTTAATTTCTTAAGTCATTTTAATTTTTTTTCAAATTTCTTCCTAAAACACTTTACTCCACCAGGCTCTGATTTTGATGCCCGCGATTTCGCGGGTATGTTCTGGTATGCTATAATACTTTGGTTGATTGTTAACATTTCGATTACACTTTGCATACCCATAATATTGGCTAAGAAGTGGTGGTTTGCCGGAAAGGTATTACCGAAGACTTTGAGCTGATTATTCACACGCACTTAGCCACGTTCTTAGTTAATGTTTTTATCCTTCGAGGTACAATGTTGAATTTGAAACTAAAATGATAACTTTAATGTTCGTTGTTATCAAAATAGTTACAGGCTTCAACCAGTTGCAGGTTTACCAAAGTGGTTGAAGAAATATCGATTTCTCTTTATTCAGTCTTGTCAGAAATTATCTTTCGCGAGTAAAATAATGAGCTTTTTTGTGAACTAAAGGCTGTAAAGGTTTCACTTTGTAAATACAGCTGTTTCTCAAACCCGGTCTCATTTGATGAGATCTTGAATATGCAGAGACAATTAATTTTGTTTACAAACTGGTTCCAAGTTGTGCTCCCTGTGTCCCATGTCAGAGGTCATAGTCCTGGTTGGTCTGAAAATTTCAGGGCAGATGGACCTTAACCAATAGATGAACCTTATTGTAGTCAGATTTGCTCTAAATACTTTGGTTTCGGAGATATCGGCCAAAAACTGCATTTTGCCATATGTACTATATTTTGGCCGTCTTAGTCCACAAGCGGGGTAATTGACACCTTTATTTTCAAAATAGACACTCTTATGGTGATAAGGGACAAGTTTGGTTAAAGTCTAATTTTATAGTTCGTTTTTATGTTGTACTGTTATACCACTGTCCCAGGTTAGGGGGAAGGTTGGGATCCCGTTAACATGCTTAACCCCGCCACATTATTTATGTATGTGCCTGTCCCGAGTCAGGAGCCTGTAATTCAGTGGTTGTCATTTGTTTTTGTGTTACATATTTGTTTTTCGTTCCTTTATTTACCTAAATAAGGCCGTTAGTTTTCTCGTTTGAATTGCTTTACATTGTCTTATAGGGGCCTTTTTGACTGAATATGCGGTATGGGGTTTGCTCATGGTTGAAAGTCATATGTTGACCTGTAGTTGTTAATTTTTGTGTCATTTTGGTCTTCTGTGTATAGTTGTCTTATTGTCAATCATACCACATATTCTTTTTTATATCATTAGTTTCAGAGGAGAAGATTTTGGTAAAAGATAACAAAAATTTACGCAAAAATTGACAAAAATTTGCCATAAAGGACAATAACTCCTAAAGGGATCAACTGACCATGTGGGTCCTGCGACTGTTATGGACATCTCACTTTGCTCAACATTATTGCTGTTTACAGTTTATCTCTATCTATGATAATATTCAAGATAATAACCGAAATCTGCAAATTTTCCTGCAAAACAACCAATTCAGGGGCAGCAACACAAAACCTGGTTGTCTGATCCATCTACAAATTTCAGGACAGATATATCTTGACCTGATAAACAACTTCACCCCCATGTTAGATTTGCTTTAAATACTTTGGTTTCAGTGATATCAGCCAAAATCTACGTTTTACACCTATGTTGTTTTTTTGTCAAACGGCCATCTTAGTTGGCTCACTGGGTCATCGGAAACGTTTTAAAACTACAAACCACAATAATGATTGTGGCCAAGTTTGGTTAGGTTTGGCCAAATAATTGCAGACGAAATTAATTTTGTAAAAGTTAACGACGACGGACGAAGGACGCCAGGTGTTAAGAAAATGTCACTTGGCCCGGTGAGCTAAAAATGGTTAATCCCAATAAACAATCAGTTGCACAACTCATTTTATCTATGAAAACGGTTAAAATCCATTAAAGTTAAGGTGTGCAAACTCACTTATCCTATCGAAATACATTGTATCTTGCTTCCTTTAAATATATACACATAAAAAAGTATTGCAACACCAAATTGAAATTGAAATAAAAAAAAAACATTATTTTTTTGTGATATAATTAGTTAAAAAAGAACTAGTTAAACATTATTTAAATATAACTTGAGTTCATTTAATAGTTATCGACTCGATAAGTTCTTATCTGCACATGCAGCTACTGTATTAGTAAACAGCAACAGGTGTTTTTATCCTCACTCTTTTCAACACTTTGAATAATCCAGTTCATAAAGTTATGTGATTGACACCTTGTAATGGATCCTCAATAACTCTAAATCGAAGCAAGATGGCAGATTATCAGCATGACAGAAGCAGGAATGTCGCTGTGACAACTTCGCGTATAGTTAGTATCGCCATTCCACTATTAGTCGTTTTGAGAATAAAAATCAGACAATAAACGATGTTATAGACTATCCGAGATCAAAAAGACCCCCCCCCCCCCTTTGTTTGCCATCTGCTACGGAAAACCAAGGAAAATGCAGCCAATAAAAGTTGTAAAATGCAGTTTTTGGTACAAAAGACGCTTCCATTTTGTTTTTAAGATTGTGGTTGGATAAAAAATATTTTTCAAACATTTTTTTTCGTTCAAATGTTACGTTATCATAAACTATATTTCAATATTATTTTACAAATATTTTATCCTATTCCATCCAAAATAAAAGGCTGATTTTTCAAGTTAAAATGAAATCAAGGTGTTGCAATACTTTTTTCTATGTGAATATTAAATTACTGGGTTTTGGTATCCAAGCATCCTGGTGTAGGGGAATGTGCCGTCGGTTTATATGCTAAATATGTTGAGTTCGAATCACAGAAAAGACTAATGGATATTTCCGAAATAAATTATGAAATTGTGTCTTTTCTAAATAAATAAGAGCCATTGTGTAATAAGCATTCCCACCAAAATGTCACCAAACAAAGGAAAGCATGCAAAACAAAGAAACTGGAGCTGGGGTGATTTGGTCGGGTGTTTTAGCTCAGATTAACCCTGGTAGAACAAATAAGCTGGGATGTAATGTTTCATACATGTATACTTTCAGAACCTAATTGCAGTATAGAAGCTGAACATCTATTCTTGCAGTAAATAATCTGAAAAAAGGAGATGTGGTATGATTGTCAATGAGAAAATTATCAAACATAGTCGCACATGCGGTTGATGCAAGCAATTTACGATTTGAAAATATTCTTTGCTGATACCAGGAGCTCAACTGTAACCGAATTTAATTATACTGTTTCTCACCAAATCAAGTTCCATAATTTCATTTTTTGGGGGGATTTCATTCATTAACAAACAGGAATGTTGTAAAAATAAGCATAGGGTGAACTGTCTTTTTAGTTCAACTGGATCGAAGGGCTAATTGAGCTCTTTTATACATACACATGTCTTATTTTAGAGTTCCACTGAATGAAATGAAACAACACACATCGTGATATTTCGAATGAGGTGCTCAGCAAGTGTAGCAGATTAATCCTTCAAAATTGGAGCCAGTGGGGGACTAAGTTTAACATGAAACCGTATTGAAAAATAAAAAAAATGTCTTCTTTGTGAAACCGAATATAGCATGAATGTTCCTTATATGGCACTGACCAAGTGTTGTTACTTAAATAATGCGCAGCCGATACCGCATATTTATGTACAAAAGCTGAACGAAAAACAAATATGTAACACATAAACAAACGGCAACCACTGAATGACAGACTCCTGACTTGACACATACATACAAAATGTGATGGTAATAAGCATCTTAGAGGGATTCAAACTCCTCCCTAACCCGAAACATTGGTGTAACGGTACAACGTATAAACAAACTATAAAAATTAGTTGCAAAAAAGCTTGACTCATCATTTGAACAAAAATTTATTTTTTCAAAAAAATCAAGTAGAGTTAGACGAGTGACACATGCTCTTGAGAGCTTCTGGTTCCACCTACACACCTGACAATAAGGCATCTACAACACATCTGACAAGGCATGTCCATGTTTATCTGAAATGACTCAAAGGACAAGCTCACATAAAGCATGAGTCACTGACATATAGATCATAAAATAATTCAATACACCACGTATAGTTGATTTATTGCATAAATTATTGGAATAAAATGCCCCGACAGTTAATTATAGCCATTGAATGAATAATATGAGGTTAAGGTCAGATGACATCTGCCAGTTGGACATATACACCTAAAAGTCCCTCCATACATCAATAATACTATACATATTGCTTATAGTATCTGCGATATGGACTTAAACACCAAACACTGATAAATGAAATGAGGTTGAGGTTAGCGAAATTTATGTGACAGGCAAGAGGAACTTTCAATGTACGCATTGTTAATGTAAATACCGTTATCCTATTACTATAGTCATTAGAGAGAATAAATTTAACATTACATTTAATTTTAATTTCTTTTGCAAAAAGTAACTGAACCATGAGAATGAGGTGAAGGACATTGGACATGAGACTGACGAAAACGTCGTAACCTTATGTATCAATATATAAAGTATAAAGCATGTAGGTCTTCCATCTTCTAAACTTTAAAGCTTTTAAGAAGTTACATAATGCCGCCGCCGGATCACTACCCCCAGGTCGTCGAGCTTTCCGCGACAAAAGCCACAGGCTAGAAAAAAGTCACAGACTCGACAAAACTAATATTCCATGATTCAGGTAGTCAGCTGCCACTCTCAATATTAGCGATTGTCCAGCTTGTTATATCAGGATTTTGTGTACCTTATGCCGTGTTTTTGCAACAAGAGTGCATACGCTGAATATGTTGCCTTCATTTATTATCATTTATTTTATAATGTTATTTTGAATATGAAGCTTTAATAAAACTATAACACGAACTAAACATGATTACAGAAAATGAGGTCAAGGTCGTATAAACCATAAAAAGATACACATATACACCTTAATTATTTCCTTACACCAAATGTAGTTGATCTATTGCGTATAGAATATATAAGAAAAAAACAGTCTCAAAAACTGAACTCTGACCACGGAACAATGATAATGAGGTCAAGGTTAAGTCATATCAACCAACTGGACATGTAAAAATTGTTGCATACAACAAATACAATAGACCTATGAAGTATAAGAAAATCATACTAAAACACAAAAACATATCTATAACCACTACACCATGAAAAGAAGTCAAGGTTGGACGAAACCTGCCAGTTGGACATGTTAATCTTACATTTCTTCCATGCACAAAACTCTACAAAACGTATCACTTATAGTATCTGAGATGTATACTTATTCACCAAAACGTGACCTTGTTCATTGATCCACAGATGACGGTTGAGGCCAAGTGAAAATTGTATTAAGGGCATGTAAATAAAGATATCCTTAAAGACATAAATTAACATTAACCCCGCCGCATTTTTGCGCCTGTCCCAAGTCAGGAGCCTCTGGCCTTTGTTAGTCTTGTATTATTTAAATTTTAGTTTCTTGTGTACAATTTGGAAATTAGTATGGCGTTCATTATCACTGAACTAGTATATATTTGTTTAGGGGCCAGCTGAAGGACGCCTCCGGGTGCGGGAATTTCTCGCTACATTGAAGACCTGTTGGTGACCTTCTGCTGTTGTTTTTTTTTTTTTTTTTATTTTGGTCGGGTTGTTGTCTCTTTGACACATTCCCCATTTCCATTCTCAATTTTATTAAACAAAATCTGAACTTATTTTCCAAAAGAAGTCACTGAACCATAAAAAAATGAGGCCAGGGATAATATACATGTAACAGACGAAAACTTCGTGTCATGAGTCATCTAGTTAAAAAGTATAGAGTATCAAGGTCGCCCACCTTCTTAAATTTAAGTTTTTTCAGACGTAAGCTTATGCGGTCACCACCGAATGTAGACTCAAGATGTAGACTCAACAAAAGCTGAAGCAGATACTAGTAGAGTGAAACTTAACAGACTTAACCAGGATCAAAACAAGATCAACAAAACAAAACAAAGATTGTTTTCGGGAATTTTATTCTATTTCTTATCGGTTGGTGATTAGGTTCTGTCTGTAAAAAGAAAAATAAACTGGAATCAAAAACTGGTCGTTAACAGTAACTTTTCCATGTAAATGACACAGACAGTCTCTGTTCAGACCGATATCCCTTTAATAATATAAGTTCCTATTTTCAGTTCTATTTTGAAGGTTGTTAAATTGTTTACCGTATGTTTCTGTAAGTTATGAAAATTTAAATACTGAAAAAAATCAACTAAACTGAATAACAGTTACGTATAGGTTGCATTTTCGAAATATGGACAATGCAATTTCCCATAGGAACTCCTTTTACGGCTAAAACTGTACCACATTTACTATGAAGTTTTGAAAAAAATCTTTTCCTTGAATTGAAAGTTCCTATGCACTACAAGTTTCCTCAAAGGTCAAAATATAGGACTGTGCGGCATATGTTCAATGTACATATGCCCTGAATTTCTGAGAGTTTAAAAAACTAACACTACTTTTCTTAACAATCCCTACCTCGAATGAAAAGTATAACCAATATGTTTATGTCTATTTACTCGTAACATTCCGAAGTTATCTCTCTGTGAGATGGAACACCCACAGAATAACTGAGAACCGCTTTGTAAACAAACTTTGTTTTCTATGAGTATTATAGATCTCCAAAAAAGAGGCGTGGTTTGAGAAACAGCTGTGTTTACAAAGTGCTACCTATAGTTACATACATATCTATAGAATTCGTACAATAACAATAACAAGTTTGCTTTGCACATTTTTGAATTTATTAGAGTTTGCCAAAAAAAATATAATAGTTACGAAAAACTAGTCCTAAGGTGACGATCAGTGGTGTCATGGTATCCGAAACTAACCCACAACATTTATAGCATATAAAAAGTGTCAAATAATGACAGTGGAGACGCTGAAATGTCTCAATTGGTTAACAGATTATTTCATGTTTAATGTCTTTAAGATAAAGGTTTTATCTTGAATATTATCATAGTTAGAGATCAACTGTAAACAGCAATAATTTTCAGCAAAGTAAGATCTACAAAGTCAACATGACCAAAAAGGTCAATTAGTGACCCCTTACTGGGTTACTGTCCTTTAAAGTAAACTATTGAAATCGTTTTTATATTTATTTGTAATCCTATAAAAATCTTTCTCCCTGATACTACTGAGACAAATGTAAACAAGCTTAGTCACAATTATTATTAGGGTATTTAGTTTAAAACAATGTATCATAATAACCTACCTGCCAACCAAGCGACCGAAGCTTAAACAGAGGCAGGGTTTCCCCTGGATCGCTTATTTGTTTCGCATCTTCTTTCGGCAAAACAATTTATTTTTCGCAACTTTATTACTTTTTTCGGCCAGTAACATACATTTAAATTTTGTTTTAAATTTTCCTTTTGTCTTCCCACCCGCCCCTTAATAAGAAGAGTTTGTCCCATTGTTAACTATGATTGTTCTCTCAAACTTGACCTAGATTCTATCTTATACAAATGTAATGAATAAACGCTAAATATTTACTCCTAAACAGAAGAACTTTATTCTAACTTAAAAGGGAGAAATTCATTATATTTCTAAAGGCGTGGACCTCTTACCTTTAATAATGAAGAAAATGTGAGTCCCGGAATACACCAAAAATCTTAGACATTTTTTAACCAATTAATATTAGAAAGATGAAGATTTTTTAGGACAGTTTATTTAAGAGAAAAATGTGCGCCCGTTTTAACTTATTCAAACAATTTTATCACTTGTGAAGTCCTTATATTGAAGGGTTATAACGACAGATTTATTTTCTAGACCATCGTAAATGATTAATTTGAGAGCTAAAACTATGCGTGAAACACGACGTGTCACTAAAACGACTTTAACACACCCGCAAATTAATTTGCTAAATCAAAGTTAAAGTATAGAGCTTTTTATCGGATATTTTTCTTGCTTTTTAGCTCACCTGGCCCTCCGCAAATGAGCTTTATTGACCGCTTGGCGTCCGTCGTCCATCGTCGTCCGTCGTCAGTTGGTAACATTTTACATTTAGAACTTCTTCTAGAAAATCACTGAATGGAATGAAACCAAGCATGGCATGAATGTTCCTTATGGGGTGCTGATCAAGTGTTGTTACTTTGTAACCGATCCATCATCAAAGATGGCCGCCAGTGGGGGACTTAGTTTAACATAAAACCCTATGGGAAATGCATACAAATGACTTTTTCTAGAGAACCACTGAATGTAATGAAACCAAACATTGCATGAATGTTCCTTATAGGGTGCTCAGCAAGTGTTGTTACTTTGTTGCCGATCCATCATCCCAGATGGCCTCCAGCGGGGGACTTAGTTTAACATAGGAACCTATGAGAAATACATACAAATTTCTTCTTTTAGAGAACCACTGAATTGAATGAAACCAAACATGGCATAAATGTTCCTTTCCTGAGATTATGGCCAATTATTGTTACTTTGTAGCCAACTTTTATGTTTTTTCATATGAATGCCAAAACCCAGATTGTTTCAGGTAAGCGATACAGGCTCTTGAGAGCCTCTTGTTTACATTTATTGTCGTAACAACACTGATTTTCTTAACTATCATCAAAAGAAGGAGAGGAGACGTCAATAGGCTGCTTCGAACACGTGCCCCGCCCCGTAAATTGGTTGATTAATCCTTTATGACCGATTAACTTATGTTACAACGACTTCAAGGTGAATTCCGACTATTTTCTTATCAGGTAAAGTCCGAGAAAACGGAAAAAAGTTATCAAACAAGATGGAGGAAGATAAGTCTTTATACATATTTCTTTCGTCAAATTCTTTCACAATTGACAAATTAAGAATGATTTTGTTTGCAGGGGAAACGCTGAACAGAGGGATGAAATGCTTAATTTGTCTGACATATCTGACAATAAAGCGTTAAGAGCAAGTATGACGTAGATACAAATGTTCATCAGGTTAAGATATATTTGTCCTGAAATTTTCTGACAAATCCGACAAACTGTTGATAGGTTGCTGTCCCTGATTTAGTAATTATTAGATAATTTTGTTGTTTTTGGGGTATTTTTTTTAATACTATTATACATAGAGAAAACTTGTCAACAACAATAATGTTAAGCAGGAATAAGATCAATACACTAGTCAACATGACAGAAATGGTTAATTCGCCCAATAAAGTGTATTGCCCTTTTTAGTTTAATTTAACAATTGTTTGGAAACTTTTGTTATCTTTTATTAAAGTCTTCTCTTCAAACAATTCAGACCAAACTTAATCACAATTAAGCATTTGGGTATTTAGCTTTTAGAAATATGTCCGATGACCCTGCCTGGCAACCACATTAGCGGATATGATGTAAGATGGTAACTGACAAACACACAAATACATCTGTCAATTAAATTATACGCAAAATATAGCAAACATAATGCTCAACATAATTGAAAAATAGACCAAAGGTTTATTAAACTTTGCAGTGTCCTATTAAAGAGGGAAATTAGGTCAAGATAGATGAGTCCCGTCATACTAACTTGTTCTTACAAATGATAATAATCACTTTACTTTTAATTCTAACCTTGATCATTGGTACAGGAAATAAGCTTGGTGACAGGTCAACCATATCTGATAAACATAAAGTCGTTGCCAAGAATCCATATCACAAATTTATATTGTACTAATCGAATTGAGTGAGACTCACATGACAAAAACAAATCGCTAAACAGTGTCAACATGACAACGTACACCGGGCATATGACATACGGGTACTCCAATCGTCAGGTGGAATCATACATAGTTTTAATTATCGAATTATTTTGCCTGCTCAAAATTAAAGCTGTAAGCAGACATTTTACACAACCACCTCTGCAGATCTTTGAAACTGCATAGCAGGCGACACAAACACAAATCTAATTCATGAATTGAAAATAACTGAAAATATTATGGATGACTTTTTCTTCTGGAATAAGAACATGTTATCACTTTTTTTCTGCAGAGAAATGGTTAAACCATTTAAGAAGAAGTATGCACATAGAGGGAAGATTCTACAGATAGATGTCCGAAATGCGATCAAGGACTTGCAAATAACAAGTTTTACCAGATCATGGAGGGACGCAACATCAGAATGTGGCATGATTTGCAATTCTTTGGGGAGAAAAAACAATGAACAAAACAGATTGAGAATTCGTGGTATCATAGATTTTGGAATAAGAGAAGGAAAGAAGAAAGAGAAGACTGATAAAAAACGAGAAAAAATTAATGAAGGTATCTTCAAGATTGTTCAAGTAATAACCACAAGGAAGCCCATTTCAGACCTCCAATAACTGTATAAATTGAAATCGTAATCAAGAATTTAAATCGTTATCACGGTTTATTCATCCTGATAAGAGTAAAATCTTGTGTTCACGAATTGGAGGAAATTGTAATAACAGATTTTGTACAAATAAATTGTCATAAGGAATTGTAAAACAGGTTATAACGTAGTGTATACAAGATTGTTGGGACTAGTTTTAACAGTTTTTATTGTAATTTGTGATTTGGGATTAAATAAAATTGTGAATGAACGTGGAACGTGTCAAAGAGACAAAACACGACCAATGAACAAACAACAGTCAAAGACCACCGATGGGTCTTCATTACAATGAAAAAATTAACCATCCTGAGGCATGCCTCAGATGGCCCGTAAACAAATTTGTATACTTGTTCAGTGACGATGGACGTAATACTTTACTCCGTAATTTACACTAAAAACTACAAATTAAGACCATACAAGACTAACAAATGCAAAAGGCTCCTACCTTGGGACAGGAGCAACAATAAAACGGGACTGCACATGTTTTTTGAGATCTGCATCCACCCCAATACATCCTCACAATGTAAAAAAATATGCACAGTATATTTCGAGTAAAAAATAGTCCGAGTTCAATGCCATAATAGGTCATAAAAGGAACTGAACAAAATTTAAAAAATATACATAATTTAACAAAGGAATACTAGCAGTATCTAACATGCCAGCAAAATTTTATCCCACCGGACAAGTGTTTGGTGACCTTTTCTTCTTACTTTGCTCCCGTCGTTGCTCATTATAAGATTCATAAAATTTACATAGTGTCTATATCAAAAATAAAATATGGCTATTTCATATAGCGTTTTTCCCTATATTGACCATTTTTTATTTTGTGTGTTGTGTATTATTTTTAGAATCTGGATAAATTGATAAAATCTCCCAATCAATTGTTATATTATATTTGGTGAAGCTTTTAGGATTTTTTGGTCTACAATGCTTACAACCTCACACTTTATTTGGGCTTTTAAACATTTTTTTGCTTTAGCGTCAGTGATAAGTCTTATATAGACAAAACGCGCTTTTGGTGTAAACATAAGATTTTAAACCTGGTATCTATGTTGAGATAACTATCCCTTTCATATCATTAAAAGTGACAATTGACTCTTCTTGTCTATGCTGTTCCGTAGGTGGGCTCATACACACACATTATGTATATCAAACATTCTTATTTATTTCGCTCACTTCACCTCACTACAAGCCTATCTAAAATAATTTTGAAGATTATACGCTCTGTTTCTGTTTCTATTTATTTTTTGAGCAACATGCATTTATATGAATCTATCGTTGTCTGTATGTACCTTCAGTTTGTTCCAACCAATTGTTATTGTACTACTAGATAATATTTATTTACACCAACACAGATGAAGTTGTCGTCATCTTCACTGTTCTTCAGTTGAGTCTATTTAACGCCAAATAACACAATAAAGTCCCATATTAAGTGTTCAATCTCTCTTGCTTATTTGTAAATAATTTAAATAGATTCGTTAAAATTAAATTGCTTGTGGTCAACTTAGTTTCACTGTGCCCATTCAGCTTCGCTGAAGAAGATTTTCATTAAAGTCAAATGACAGCGATTTGCACGAAATAATGACCAGAGCCAAATTAAATCTAAGGTTATTTCAGATGAGCCAAAATCTGTGATAATGATGTATATTCCAAAATCATAAATTACAAAAAAAAACTGTTTCAACTAATTCCACAATTTCGTTATCATGTATATCAATCATAATAACAAATTTAACAGTTCGTTATAATTATTATAGCCGACATTACAAATCACAAAACAACTGAATTTTAAAATCTGTATAACAAGTTCTACCATTTCTTTATAACGAATTTAATCTTCTTCAGGTTTAAATGGGTTTCCTTATTTCCAAATTGTTTTAATTTCGACTTCCACACTAAACAATGTTTTTGAAGTACATGAGTTTTATGTTCTATTTGTCATTTGGACTAATTATGTGTGGTACCGGAATCATATCATATCAGATTACCCTGTGTTTGGACTGCATATATTTTGTGGGGTTATTAGTCGTCTGAATACTGTACCATATCTTTTCCTAACATTAAAAGACAGAGATATTTATGTTTTCCTTGTTTTCATGATTATTTAACAAAAAGATGAATGAGCACATATGTTTATCATATAAAAGCTAGGATGGTATTGTGTTTTACTGTAAGTGGGGAACCAGCACACAGGATAAGTAATAAAGAGTTAAAACGGTTTCACATTACATCAAAACTCAAAACTTGTTTACCTGTCATATAATAAAACTTATGTGATCATTTATCTTTCTGTTGAATAAAAAAAGGCAGTATATCGGTGTTCGAAAGTCATCAATCGATTAAAAGAATACAAATATCGTTTACAAATTAAAAGTGAGTTAAACACATTTAAGGAAAACAACGAAAAAATAATTAGACGATTTAAAGCACATATGCACATATGCATACACCGTAATCTACGTTTATGTAGTTTATAAAAAAAAACACATTGAAGACCAAAACTAAACCACTCAACAACAATACAAAAATAAGGATTATATGGTATGTTTTGACATAGAGACAAATTTATATAATTCTAATGATGACGATATCAATGGTTCCCGTTCACTGTAGGGTCGTCACAAATGGAGACAAATGATACATTATTTTACACGACAAAAATACCTGACGACTGAATTATTTCAAACTAGAAATAGCTGCCAAATTCATATCAGCAAATCATAAGAAAAACCAACAAATCAGAAATTAAATAACGTATCCATTGGAAAAATCTCTTGACACATAAAGGATGTTGTAATATCAATATTAGAATAACAATATGTGGAATAAAATGTATTATTGACAACGACACAACTCTCCGCTAGAGAACACTGGCAACTTACGACCTTCAACAATGAGCCAAACTCATTCAGTATAGTTAACATTTCAAGAGACAAAAATTACGAGCTATCAAAAATCCCGATTTCTATTAAAAGCAATAATCGAAACAAAAAAATAATGAACATAAACGACAACCCCTGTAGAATCGGTCGTTACCACATACATAATATGGCGGGATTATAACATGTTAACCTATCGCCAAACCATTAACTCATTTATCCGGTAAATGTCATTAAAAAGTCATCTGTACATCGTTTGAACATAAATTGTGATTCCTTGAACTAAATGGACCAAAAAAGTGTCCATAGGGTTATCATATAATGTGTTAATAAATTTTATGACCAAAAACGTACATTGGTGCTGTCAGGAATACCGTTTTCACCTTTACTGAACAAATCACATTTCCAGTAAGTATGTGCATATTAATTTATTTCATTAATGTCATTGTCCTAAGTCAAGAATCTGATGTTCCGCGGTTGCCGACTTTTGGTGTAGTTCAAAAGTGTTTCCCGTTTCTCTTTTAATTTTTAAAGACTGTTGGTTTTCCCGTTTGAATAGTTATACACTAGCAATTTGTGGGTCCTTTTCAGCTTGCTATGCAGTGTGAGCCAATTCTGCTAGTTGAAAACGGACCTTGACCTATGTTGATTAACTTTTACCAATTGTTACTTTGATGGAGAGTTGTCTCATTGGCACTCTTCCTGTATCTTATATTAAGAAATTTAGAAAAAAATCTTCGGCCAATTTTGTCAACTGACCGTTTAAGTGTGTAAGTGACCTGTTCTTTAATGAGATCGTGTACCAATCTTTCGAAAGGTATGACTTTTTGATTATTCTACTTTTGAGAGAATTGAAAGGCTCATGCATCAAGAAAACGTTATTGTCCAACCCACTGAATGAATTTAAACAGAATATTAATTTCCTTATTATTATTTATTTTATTTTGATTTAAAAAAATAACTATTTTTCTAAAATAATAAAAAAAAAATCGGTTACCATCATTTAAGTATTATCTCTAAAAGATATAACAATAAGTCTCCATTTGAGAGAGACAAAAGACACAAGAAGGACAGTAAATCACATAGATGAAACATAACATGACAACACATAGTGGAAAAGAGGAAAGTGATAAGAATTTAAATAAAAGTACACAAGGCACAACAAAGAATAGTCATATTAAGCAATACGAACCCCACCGAAGTATCGGGGATCTTAGGTGCTGAGGAATGGTAAGCAGATCGTGCTCCACATTTGATACCCATCGTGTTGTTCATGTTATTACATACTCTGTAAATAGTCTAAGTTAGATATGTCACATTCGTCAAATTTGAGCGGATTTTTCCTTACGAAGGGATAGTTTCAACTTCACAATTTTTAATAACGTTTTTGTGAGAAGCATACCTCTGTTAAGGAACTCCTGATGGGCAATGCAAGCACTGGAATATCGTATAAATATGTGAGATATATACTCTGTATGCATGCGCTCCTGAAATGGAGCTATATAGATAAAAAGTTCACAATTGGGAAGATGAAATCATGTCTTTTGTCGTAAAGTTTATTTTTTTCAACCGACCCTCATAGTCAACTTATAGATGAGAGTAAGACATGAACAACTTCTGATTTATATAATGAGAGAACATAATAACGGAATCAGTCTGTAAGAAGATATGCAAAATTAATTCCCATTGGATTGCTGATAGCGTGCTGAAAATCATGTTCTCCAAACGTAAACAGATTTTTGTCAAACAAATTTTAAAATGTGAGGCGTGACCCGGCAAACCAACCAAGATGGCCGCCACAACTAAAAATATAACTTAGGGGTAAAATGCAGTTTTTCGCTTATAACTCCAAAAACCAAAGCATTTAGAGAAAATCTGACATGTAGTAAAATTAATTATCAGGTCAAGATCTATCTGTCCTGAAATTTTCAGATGAATCGGACAACCTGTTGTTGGGTTGCTGTCCTTGAATTTTGTCATTTTCAGGAAATTTTGCTTTTTTTGGTTATTATCTTGAACATTATTATAGATAGAGATAAACTGTAACAGCTATAATGTTCATCAAAGTAAGATTACCAAATGAGTCAACAGGACTGAAATGGTCAGTTGACCCCTTTAGAAGTTATTGTCCTTTATAGTAAATTTTTAACCATTTATCGTAAATCTTAGTAATCTTTTAGAAAAATCTTCTCCTCTAAAACTACTGGGCCAAATTAAACCAAACTTTGCCACAATCATCATTTGGGTATCTAGTTTAAATAATGTGTGGCGTGGCCCGGCCAACTAACCAACATGGCCGCCACAGCTAAAAATAGAACATAGAGGTAAAATCAGTTTTTGGCTTATAACTAAAAAAACAAAGCCTTTTAAGAAAATCTACATGAAGTAAAATTAATTATCAGGTCAAGATCTATCACCCCTGGAATTTTCAGATGAATTGAACAACCTGTTGTTGGGTTGCTGCCCCTGAATTGGTAATTTTAAGGAAATTTTGCTGTTTTTGGTTTTTATCGTGATTATTATTATAGATAGAGATAAACTGTAAACAGCAGTAATGTTCATCAAAGTAAGATTAACAAATAAGTCAACATGACTGAAATGGTCAGTTGACCCTTTTAGGAGTTATTGCCCTTTATAGTCAATTTTTAACCCTTTTTCGTAAATTTTAGTAATCTTTTACAAAAATATTATCCTCTGAAACTACTGGGCCAAGTTAATTATAGCTAGAGATAATTGTAAGCAGCTAGAATGTTCAGTAAAGTAAGATGTACACTAAAATTGAGAATGGAAATGGGGAATGTGTCAAAGAGACAACAACCCGACCAAATAAAAAACAACAGCAGAAGGTCACCAACAGGTCTTCAATGTAGCGAGAAATTCCCGCACCCGGAGGCGTCCTTCAGCTGGCCCCTAAACAAATATATACTAGTACAGTGATAATGAACGCCATACTAATTTCCAAATTGTACACAAGAAACTAAAATTAAAATAATACAAGACTAACAACGGCCAGAGGCTCCTGACTTGGGACAGGCGCAAAAATGCGGCGGGGTTAAACATGTTTGTGAGATCTCAACCCTCCCCCTATACCTCTAACCAATGTAGAAAAGTAAACGCATAACAATACGCACATTACAATTCAGTTCAAGAGAAGTCCGAGTCTGATGTCAGAAGATGTAAGCAAAGAAAATAAACAAAATGACAATAATACATAAATAACAACAGACTACTAGCAGTTAACTGACATGCCAGCTCCAGACTTCAATTAAACTGACTGAAAGATTATGATTTCATCATATGAACATCAGGCACAATCCTTCCAGTTAGGGGTTTAGTATCACACCATCATAACATATATGAGAAGAACATAACCCGTGTCATGCCAACAACTGTTTTTAGAATAAATGTGTTTAGTTCCGACGCAAAGACCTTATCAGTGACTCAATATTAACGCCAAAATATGCAATCTTTAATGACTTGACAACAGTATCGTAATTATATCCCTTCTTAATAAGTCTATTCAAAGGTTTTGTAAGTTTCTGAGGTGAATACTGACACCTTTGTGCTTTATACAGAATATTTCCACAAAAAATTGGATGTGAAATACCTGAACGTATAAGAAGTCTGCATGTTGAGCTATATTTACGAATGATGTCTTTATACCGATGATAAAATTTAGTAAATGTTTTGACTAGTTTGTGATATCGAAAACCCTGGTGTAATAATTTATCAGTAATACATAAATTTCTCTCGTTAAAATCTAAAACATTGTTCCATACACGACCGAATCGTACAAGTTGAGATATATAATCACCGTAAGATGGTGACAAGGGAACGTCACCATCTAAAAACGGATAATTAACAATAGGAAATGAAAAATCATCCCTTTTATCATACATTTTAGTATTCAGCTTTCCGTTAGTGATATAGATATCAAGATCGAGGAATGGCAGTGGTCATTGTTACTATTAGCTTTATTTAAAGTAAGTTCAGCAGGATAAATTTCATTAATATACAAACACATCACCATCACCAAAACACAATTTTGTCATGAATCAATCTGCGCCCTTTGTTTAATATTTACATAGACCAAGGTGAGCGACACAGGCTCTTTAGAGTCTCTAGTTTATGAATTCAATAACAACTCTTTCAGTTTGTCTTTCATTTTGTCTTTCAGTTGTGAATCGGGAATACTTGTGTAAATTGTAGAATCCAAATGTTTGTATGCTACATGTGCTATTGCAAGATACAAAAGTCTTTAAGAGGGTGTCCATGGAAAACCGTGCAGTGGATGGCACACGACATATTTTGTTTTCAAATTTGTTTTCATCTATTTCATATAACAAATACATTTTTTCTCATAGTTAAATTTTGTTTTTTTTATTAACTGCCAGAAATAAAGATAAAAAAAATACATAGAAAATACTGAAAATACATTGAAAATAGGAGATAACTCTTCATTTTGTACCCGATTTTGTTGCATTGTTAGTAAATTTTATAAGTATTATCTGGGCAATCAACTGTTGATTCACAAATATCTTTGACATAAATATCCCTTGTATGATATAGATATTGCATTGGATCCAAAAAAATAGTTAGAAAAATAACATGTTGTGCCACCCATATCATAGGACTTGTCTGACATTAACCTGGACAACCTCTTAACTGAATGTATTCTTACACATCTTTTGGATTTTCTTGTATAAACCTCTGATCAGTACACATTTAGAATAGGCAATAACTTTGAAACCCGGCTTTCGAAGCAGATGAAATAGATTGAATTATATGGAAAGAGGTGTAAATATTTTAATATGAGCGTAACTGATGAGTCTTATGTAGACGAAACGCGCGTCTGACGTACTAAATTGTAATCCTGCTACCTTTGATAACATTTACATCACTGGGTCGATGCAACTGCTGGTGGATGTTTTGTCCCCGAGGGTATCACCCGCCCAGTTGTCAACACTTCGGTGTTGACATGAATATCCATAATTGGGTATTTTTTATAAATTTCCTAATTACCAAACTTAGAAATTTTGAAAAAAACTAAGGATTGTCTTATCCCCGGAATAAATTATCTTAGCCGTATTTGGCACAACTTTTGGGAACTTTGGATCCTCAATGCTCTTCAACTTTGTACTTGTTTGGCTTTAAGAATATTTTGATATGAGCGTCACTGGCGAGTCTTATGTAGACAAAACGCGTGTCTGGCGTAATAAATTATAATCCTGGTACCATTGATAACTATTAGTTGAGCTCTTCAAAGTAACGTTGTTTGTATTGTCACTAATGTAATTTGGGTATCCAATACGGGGATAAAAGGTCATGCTCTTCATTTGTTTTTAAATTCCAAAGGAACTATGATTATCCTCTTTTGTGAGCGTCAACAGGGTATGTGTTAAGTTTCCGAGCGAATCGTCAACATCTTACTGATCCATCTATTAAGCCTTTTATTTAAACACAATGAAACAACTTGCTTGGGGCTTTATGTGCGGGGACAATAACATATTTGTTAGAACAAGTTTCTTGTAACATTTAAGTTTTAAACATTGACGTAGCTTGAGTATTGATAGACTCTTTCAGTTTCTGTATGTTGCATAAACAACATCATAACCTTAATCCATGCGGACATATCTGTTTCTTCTTTCTAGTGTTAAGCATATTGCCTGTCAAAATCGTGGACTAAATTAATCAATATCCTAAAGTTGTATTTCCAATTGATGATTTCAGTATAACGATATTTAGGACGATAGTATAATACATTTCGCAGAGAAGTGTTTTTGACAATAATGAGGTCAACGGTAATAACGTGGCCATCTGAGTAATATGACAACTTTGAACTAGCAGAGGTGCAATGAGGAGCCTTAGCCTTTGTAGTGAATCCGGCAAAACTTGTTTGTTATTTAAAAGTTTAGATGGAATTAGTTTGGTATAGATCCAAGGTTTGCAGTCCATAGACGCAATTTATAAATTTACAAATCATGTCATCGTAACATCTGGTAAAATCAGACTTTTACTTCAATTCCTAATATTTCTCAACTTTTGCAGCCATTGGATTTACAATTAGAAATGAGAGATCGTTATTCAGAGTAATTAAAACCAAATTCATTCAACAGAACTGAATACTGGTATTCATGTGTATGTGTTCTATTGCTACTGTTACATGTGTTAGGTAGAATGATATGAATGAGTCATGTTTGGGATGTCTTTCATGTGATTAGGAGACATCCAACGTATAAGACGACACCGTGTCAATGATGACGGGCCACGTCGGAGCCGGTATCTCTTTATATCTTCGTAAATTCATGCATTATTGCTTCTGTATGGATGATGTTTTGGTTGAAAAAAATGTCCAGCAGCAGAGACATCGACTTAATGGTTAAACAACGTCATGTGACGGATCTGATGTGTTATACAGGAAACAAATGCTTTGCAAGTATCTCTAATTATACAGAAGCCTTCCGCTTTGATGCGGTAGTGACATGATTATATATCAACACTGTCATTAATATGGACTGTTCTTTAGATTTTAGGTGCAAAAATTACGTCATATACTAAAAGCATTGCTTCCTGCTTTGTCAACCGATACAAACGATCCATTTAGAATATTGAAATAGTCCTATTCATCAACTTGCTGACAGTATCTAAAAAAAGAGACCAGACAAAAACAAAGATATATCACTAACCTAATGAATACAACCTAAACAATGTTTGCCATCTTTCGTATGGTATCATAAGAGATAATTAAAAATTATACTGTACATGACAATAAATTAGCTGGCATGTTAAAATTGACAATAATGTACAAACATGTACAAATTTAATCATATTTTTACATCACAATATATATGTAAATATATATATTATAGTCTGGACTTTTTTTTTATGCGGCATGCCCGTAGAGGACAATTATGTTTTCTGATCTGTGCATCCGTTCATTTGTCCGTTTGTCCGTCCGTTGGTTAGTTCGTTCGTTGGTTGGTTCATCCGTTCGTCTGTGCCATGTCAGGTATTTTTTTTAGCAAGATAGTTCGTGATGAAGTTGAAGTCCAATCGACTTCAAACTTAGTATTCAGGTTTCCTATGATATGACATTTTTAATTGTTTTGCCAAATTAGAGTTTTTACTCCGATTTCACGGTCCAATGAACATGGATCATGGTAGCGCGAGTGGGGAAATCGTGTACTGAGGACACCTTCTAGTTTTTGGCGAGACATTGTGTTCTTTTGGAACCCTTATGGAGTTTTAACTAAAAGTATCATATATAGTTGATAGAGAAAAACTTAAGATTTAAAAACAATCAACTAGATCATATAAAAAAACAATTCTGCATTGTCTAAATCGTCAGTCGATGCCTGATTTAGGTTATTGCCGTTAGATTATTTGGTGACGATTTACCTTTTTGGGGGTTTGCCTAAAATTTTTGAATTTATAATTGATTATTAATTGAAATTAGAAAGATATAGAGGAAAACGTCATACAAATCTCTATTGAAGTTTCTGTTTGCATTTGGCTATATGACAAAACTTATAATAACGACATACATTAAAAGTCACAGAAATAAGCAGCAAGTCAGGAACGAAGAACAATGATATTTGCTAATAGGGTATCTAGATTGTCATTCTTTTAAGGAGTGGTTGCCCTCAAAATGAAACCACTTCTGTGTTCACATGTACAGCTATTCACGTAATGAATTTCAATTGGAATGTTCATTGTATAATTAAGTGATTAACTTCATACAATTATAGGACAAAGTGGACTTCATCACGTGGAAGACGAGGAATTTAAAGGAGATCAAATACAGACATTAAAAGATGAGGATTCATCAGTCCCGGACAATGACTCAGAAAGTCCGATAACTGGAAAACGGAAAACACTAAGGAAAAATGACAGTCATGCAAACATTAACACTCATACAAGCTCATCAACTACTGGAAACGCATCTTTTAAAGACACATATTTAAGTGGTCGGACGAATGCGAGTAAACAACATGCAAAGGTTGGGACGTCAAGAACTATGAAATTACCAAAAGAATTGATACCATTGAGACTCAACAGGGAAGGAAACAATGGAGGTACCACATACAGAAAGACAGTAAAAGAATATTCATCACAGTTCATATCTGAAAATATTGTTACAAATACTACTGTGACCTACCAGAATAAGCAAGCCAACAAAATTATAGATCAAGAGCATAAACAAAAAGAGAAAGATAACTTAGTATCCATTGAACAGACGGGACGGTCCTTGAGGTCAGGAGAAGTTCTGACAAATACGTTTGGCCAATTTCCACGAAGTGCAGAAGACAAATTGATTGAAAGTGATTCTATGTTACACTTTAAAAAAGAAGAAGAAAAGAACAACGAAAATGAAATAGGCAGACAGACAGACACAGAACATTCGTTACAGTCCCCACATGAAAATGTTTTTAAGAATACTACTACTGCTGCTAATGACCGGAATGAGCAGGACAAACAACTGAGACGTCAAGAACAAAGACAAATTGAGGAAGATAGCTTCAAGCTATCTTTTAAAAAGGCTGACAAAACGTTAACGCCTAGTGAAGATCTGTTAGGTACGAAAGACAATTATGCACTTACTTCACAAGAAGAATTAGTTGAAAATGGTTCTTCAATACAGTTTAGAAGAAAGGAAGAGAAGAACAATGAAAGTAAGACAGGCAGAAGAATAGACAAAGGAAATGTAGAATTCTCAAGTGAAATTCTTGAAACAGATACAACTGTGACTGTTGAAAATGAGCTGTTCAAGAAAGTTAAAGATAAAGAGCAGCATCCCAAAAAAGCGGATGACGTGAAAGAAACTGTTAAAAGTACTGAAAGACCGTTAACGTCAGAAGAAGATTTGATTAAAACGAAAGGTTATTATAACACTAGCGCAGTAAAAGATTTGTTCGAAAGTGATTCGAGTTTACCACCGGCCTTTCCAGAAGAAGATGTGACAAAAACGAAAGACCATTATGTACCTTGTGTAGTAGAAGATTTGATTGAAAGTGATTCAAATTTACCTTCCATAAAGTTAAGAAGAAACCGACATAAGAACAAAAACAGAACAGACAGTATGACAGTCAAAGGATATTCTGCACAATTATTAAAAGATAATCTTGAAACGGATACAACTGTGACTGATGAAAATGAGCAGTACAACCAACTAAAAGATAAAGATCAGTATCCTAGAAGGAAGGATGACGTCAAAGAAGCTTTTAGATGTACTAAAAGACCGTTAACCGTAGAAGAAGATTTGATAAAAACTAAAGGTTATTATGACACTAGCGCAGTAAAAGATTTGTTCGAAAGTGATTCGAGTTTACCACCGGCCTTTCCAGAAGAAGATGTGACAAAAACGAAAGACTATTATGTACCTTGTGTAGTAGAAGATTTAATGGAGAGTGATTCCAGTTTACCATCTATAAAGTTAAAAAGAAACCGACATAAGAACAAAAACAGAACAGACAATAGGACAGACAAAGGATTTTCTGTACAATTCTCAAATGATAATTTTGAAACGGATACAACTGTGACTGATCAGAACAAACAACTGAAGGGACAAAAGCAAAATCCAAGGAAGGAAGACAATACACAAATGTATTTTCAAAACTCAGGTGAAGAGGAAAAGAATGATAAAATGCAGAGTTATCTATATCATAAACCAGATGAACAGGTGGCTTCTAATAGACAAATGGAACACAGTAGTACAGAAGGGGAAACAGATAGTGAAACAGATACAGAGTCATATACATATACATCAAATGAATATTGTAAAAATAAAGGTCCAATGGCAAACGTCAGGAATGAAGAAAGACAACAAAGAAGCGAACTGAAAGGGTCAAAAGTCAAAACTACATATCAAAGTAAATTTGAAGAATTCAGCAGAGACCTCTCTTTATCAAATGCAAAAGAAGGTGATCGGCATGATGATATTTCGGAAGAAGGACAACATAGGCAGAATAATTATATTGATGGTAAAGAATTCTGTCCTACAACCTTAGAATATGCGTTTGGACCAGCAGCCACCAATGAATATTTCGAGAAACAAGTTCCTTCTAAAGGAGATTTCAAAATAAAGCCTTCACAATGGCAAGAACTTTGTAAGACCAAAAAAAAGCGATGTTTTGCTCGAGGGTCTTGGGAACACATTATTTCTGATGGGATACGAAAAACAAATCCCTATTGCGTGTACATATTTCACTGGCACAAGGTATCTATAGCAAGAAAAAGACCAACAAAGACACCGTTATTTAGTGGTAAAGGAGAATGTAAGTTCGGTGACTGCAGAAATAAATGCAAGTTTTCCATGGACAAATCATATAGAGTTTCATTGGAAATTACCCCTGAAGTTAAACACAGAATGAATGAAAGCCATGCACGCCCAATTAGTGGGGAGTTGAGGCAGAAAACCAAAGAAGAATTTAACCATGGCCAAAAACCTTATAAGCATTACCTTGATAAAATTAGAGAAACACCCCTTGATGTTAAAATTGCTGGAAATTTTTCAAATTTTGGAACCACAACCAGAACATTCCAACAAATTTCTAGTGAATCCAAATACCAAAACAAATTGGACAAATGTGAATTTGAGAGTTTGTGTTTGCAAGCACAGAACATGAAAGACCAAATTTTGGGGGGAAAAGTTTGTGGCTTTATTCAACATATAGCAGTACTGCCACCTTACGTAATGTACTGGACGGAAATGGGCATACGCATTTGGCACGACATGGCAAAATCCAGCACTGTATATTGGGATGCTACAGGCAGTCTGTTAAGTCATCGAACTGATAAATTGAAATATTATTATTATGAACTAGCATGTGTTAATCCCGTGGCAGGACAACCGGTAATTCCAGTTTCATCAATGATTTCATCTCTTCATTCAACTGCATTAGTTAGATTTTGGCTGGCTGAATTTCGAAGAACAGAGAAGAAAATATATGGCCATGCAAATGCATCCATTCCCCACCAAGTCAACAGCGACAGAAGCATGGCGTTCATCCAAGCTTCATTATCAGAATTCAACAACGAAAACCTTAACACATTTAGACACAGGGCATATAGACTGGTTACTGGTGCTGCCAAGGATGATGACTTTGATGGAACTTTCCCTCATGCCTGTCTGTCCCATGTGATGGGTTCATTCCGCAAAATTGTCAATGATCACTACGAAACCAACTATGATTTCGGAATGTATTGCTTCAGTATTTTATTGAATTCTGCTACACTTATAGATTTAGAGGAAAGATTAAAGGCAATTTACCACGTTCTCTCATCCACAGTTTTAGACAAGAAGACATTGGAATCCTTTGACTACATTCAAGGAAAAGTTGCAACTCTAGACATGGACATTGATGCATTGACAGATGTGTGTACAGATAGCATTTATTTAGGGGATGAACAAGTAGCGGAATTGTTTGCAGAGGAAACACACCCTGATTGCTTAACCGAAGAAGATTTTGATATGAGGTCAACTCGAAATGAATTTTGTTCTGTAGCCAATAATATTTTGCAGACAGTGAGGAGTGGATTGAACGAATCGACGATTCCTGGAAATTTGCCTCGAAACAAAAGATATTCTCCTGTTTTACTAGAAAAAATTCACAAATTGTATATTCCAACCATACCGTTATGGACAAATCTACTTCTTGGTGACCTAACAAGACACGGAACTACAAAAGTGTATAAAAGAAAGTATCCCTCTGATGTTATACGTGGGAACACTAAAATTGAAAAAAGGTTCCAAATACTTAAATACATAGAACTGGATGGGAAGACCACCAAGCGTTTGGATGAAATCTCCGTTAAACTGAAAAACCACATAATTGCTGTACAAGAACTTGCCGTTTTAAAGTATATTAAACCTGGTCATCGTTTAGTCACAAGAAAGGGTAGGAGTACAAAGACAATTGAAGAAAGTTGGGACAAGAAACATGCCACTACAAAAGACAAACAGTTAATAGGAAAATACCAGAAAACGCCATCAGCAGTTGTAATAAAAAACTTAAAGGATAAAAGCACAGTGACTCCGAAAAAAACAGTATATATTGCGAAATCAACAAAAAAAGTGGAGGTAAAGGGCAAGGTTGGAAGGGAATCGGACTACCAGAACACTGACAAGACAGCTGATATACAAACTAGTTTGATTAAAGAACATACTGAATTGACGTGTAACCTTAAAGACCATAAGGACAACAATTCCAAATATCTTCAAGAAATTTACAAAGACATGGACAGAGAATGCAATGACCCATCATATCTACAGCTGGTGAAGGATTCGCGGTCAGGATTACCAAACGTTGGCGAATCTTGTTGGTTCAATTCCGTTGTGCAAATGTTTAGTAACACCAAATTTATGAGAAATATAAATGAACAATTTCAAATAGATCTATCGTATGAAGAAAACATCAGGACAGTGTTGGGTGTATTTGATAAAGTTGGTAAAGGGAAAGAAGTTACCCGTGGTGATCTGCAGAATGCGTTGAATGATTTATATACTTTATATGGACTGGAGACAGAACAACAACATGATGCCCATGAATTTGTGCAAACAGCCATACAGCATTTTATGGAGCTATATGGTGACGACACATACATTAAGGTATGCTAAATAATATTATTGTTTTATTGTTTAGGGTAAGGTTATTTTTAGTAATCCATAATTATAATAATTCATTCTCCTGGTTTAATCTACAGCAGACTCTTATATAGACGAATTATAAATATTGCAGTGCAGAGAAGGTACATTGCCAGTCTTTGTAATATTTTTTTTATCTCTCGGTTAATGGTAATTTTGCTACTTATTTAATTGCAAATATGTTTTCAAATACAATTGGTTATTGTCTAATGTAAAAAAAATTAGAAGTTGAATCATAATCACTATTTTAAAGCAATATTTTATACTCTAGTTTGTAAGATTGAATATATAGCAATCAACTTCACGTCTACATATTTGGCAGTCCGCCTAGCCGTCCGTCCGTGTTTCACACAAACGAAGGATCAAATTAAGCCTTTATTTTTTAAAAAGTAAACTGAAATATTTGATGACAAAAATATGTAAGGAGAAATATTCTATCACTAGAAAATCCTGGTACCTTTGATAACTATTGAGAGATCATGATTGATATCATTAGGTTCCAATCTTACGAAGAATTAAATGATGATTATTTACTTGTAAATTTATTTTGGATAGTTTATTTGCTGAGAAAGTCGTCAGCCCCATAAATTGACCACATACCTTTTCTGTTATGATTTGCACTTCATTTTTACATCTTCGTAAGACAGATATCTGGTGAAAGATTGAAGACAACCCGATATAGACAGTGTAGGTTTGTTTTGCGCCCTTTATATCCTTTCTGTATGTAATTACAGTAGTGTTAACCCACCATCGACCTGTAAGAACACCCTTTTCCTATACTTCTTTCCGGGTTCTACTTAACATAATTACTCCTGATATTGATGGTGTACATGTCATTGTAGGACAAAAACATTTTTTTCTTTCGATATTTTATACCTCAACAAGTGCATACATGTATATACCAACCTAATTGAAATTAAACTATTACTTATAAATGTAGTGGTTATGTGGTCTGCATGGCTAAGATATATGAATGAAACATTTCTCATACTTTAGTCAGAAGAAATGTAGATAAACATTTAACAATATTGCATGTTATCATTGAACCTTGTATTTATAATTTATGTACATAGGTCAAAGAGTCTTACATATGCACCTCCTGTGGTGATAGGTCAGGAATTGGTGAGCAAATCTATAACGACCTACAACTGAGCATCGGTGACGATGTTGAACCTTATGAAGACATTCAGGTTAGTCTGCTTAAAGAACAGTATGTCTTTTTCAAAGAAATTGATATTAAAAGTACCAAAATAAATCGTGCAACTAAAATGAATGGCGTTTAGTATATATGCTGTCTTGTTGGGAAATTTTTGAAATTGTGCACATTAACAATACAAGTATAAATTGTTCAAGCAAAAATCAATATCAGATATCAAAGCTCAGAATAAAACAGCAGATTTTAAGGAAATAATGGTAAACCGAAATTCGAGACAGTTCTTGTTCGCAAAATTTTAAAGCCATTGAGGCTTTCATAAACGAATCAAACATGCAACGACATATAGAGATATTAAACAAAATTTGTACCCAACTGTTGATAATAATTTTTCTAGTCACCTAAACTATTTACAAACAAAGAGACTTTAAAAAAAAACCCGTAATTCCCCGATTTACTTTTTTGAAAGGGTAATGTCCATTAGCAATATCAATTGTTATGGCAAATTGCCTCGTTAGCCCCCTCGTGGGTACAATTAATGCAAGATTTTAACAAAACTTATATTCAAGTTTTCTATTGGCGATATCCAGAACAAATTTCATATTGGTTGCCGATCGACGTTTTTTTAAAGAATGTTCTTTGGAAATATTAATTTATAGACAATGGTCTCGTTACCGCTGTCACATGTACACATCGTAAACTAAAATCTTTAAAGGTACATTCCCCTTAAATAAATATTTATTGAATTGCAAATGGCATCGTTATCGTTCTCACGGGTACAACATTTGTCAGACTGTATAAAACATATGATAAATTATCAAATTAGTCCTTTGAAAATAGTGGAATTAATTACTTTTGGAGTGCCAAAAACTCATTGGAAGTACTTGATAAATTGCATGCATATATTAGTGATTTTGAGTCTGTTCAAAGTTTTGATTTTTCTACCGTATATACCACTTTGCCTCATATTCTTATTAAGAAGACATTCACATCCCTAATTATCTGGCATTTGAGTACAATGTGAGAACATGTGTTCAAACTCTTTTTTTGTCATTTTTTAGCAGCAATAAACAAATAACTATGTCAATTGGACATGCTTTGATACTATATATGCGCTTGCATTTTTACTTGATAACATCTTTGTTCACTTTAAAGATCCCGTATATCGTCAATTCATTGCAATTCCAATGGGTACTAACTGTGCACCACTTATTGCGAACCTGTTTCAGTATTATTGTAATGAGTTACAATCTATGACTAAAATTAGCAAAGACCCATCGAAACAACATTTAACAATACTTTTAGATTTTTGGATGATATATTGGTTCTTAATAATGACTACTCTAGTATGTTGATACAAACATTTAATAATAGTTTTAAATTTATTTGATGATATATTGGCTAAATAATAACTACTTCAGTATGTATACTAAGATTTATCATGTTGAACTTACTTTAAATAGAGCTAATTCTAACAATGACCGCTGCCCTTTCCTCGGTCTGTTTATCTATATCATTAACTGGAAGTTTAATAAAAGAAATTATGATAAAACAGATGATTTTTATTTGATATCGTTAATTATCCGTTTTTAGATAATGACGTTCCCTTGTCATCATCATATTGCAATTACATATCTCCACTTGTACGATTACCTTGTGTTTGTAACAACGGATTAGATTTTAGCGTCAGAAATTTATGTATAACTGAAAAATTATTACACCAGGTTTTCGATAGCAGAAACTAGTCAAAACATTGACTAAATTTTATCATTGGTATAAGGAAACAATTCGTAAACATAACTCAACATGCAGACATCTTATATGTTCAGGTATTTCACATTCAATCATAAATGGTAAAAAGTAAAATCACAAAAATACTGAACTCAGAGGAAAATCAATTCGGAAAGTCCATAATCACATCGCAAAATCAAATAACAAAACGCCTCAAAAACGAATAGACAAGAACTGTCATATTCCTGACTTGATACAGGCATTTTCAAATGTAGAATATTCTTGGTACAGGCATTTTCAAATGTAGAATATTCTTTACAAAGCACAAAAATGTCAGCATTAAACTCAAAAGCTTACAAAACCTTTAAACAGACTTAGTTAGAAGGGATAAAGTTACGAAACTGTTGTCAGGTCATTAAAGATTACATATGTTGGCTTTAATATTGATGTACATATGTGCGTATTGTTTTGCGTTTACTTTTCTATATTGTGCACTTCCAAATATAAAGTTGTTCGGACCGCTTGGCTACATTCATATTTTATATTTCGATATACTTCAATGCATGCTGAACGAAAACCATTTTAAAATATTTCTTAACCAATCTGTTCAAACTTGCCATTTGTAAGTGTTAGATAAACCTTGGCTTTTAAATGCTAGGCTTTGACATTTCCCAGCAAAGATAAATTACGGAAAACAGTTGTTGTACTCATAGTTTTAAAAGAGGGGCGAAAGGTACCAGCGGAACAGTCAAACTCATAATCGAAATAAACTGACAACGTCATGGCAAAAAATGACAAGGACTATCAGGCAAACAATAGAACACATGACACTATATAGAAAAGAAAAGAATAAACAGTACGAACCCCACCAAAACCTAGGGGTGTTACTTACATAACATAAGGGTCGATTACAGACAGCATATAGAAAAATGATGGAACAGGATTCATTTAAATTGTCATCTAGTAATCTTAATAAAACACGCCGACCCACCCTATGTTAGAGATGCAATATGAATATGCCTAATAGAGTCCATGTGCAAAGCCCATGTGTCTTGTTATTACAGTCTCTTTATCTCGTTTTTGAAATTTAATTTTAAATTTATGAGGTGTTAATAATAGTTAAACCCCATTACACGTACAGTTGTATCTATCGACCACATTATCTTATTTTTTTATTTTCCAGGATTTATTGAATCGGTATTTTAGTGATGAAGAAATCGACCTAACATGTTGCGAGGACAATAAGAAATGGAGAAATGTAAGACTATTGAATATTCCAGCAGACCTTTCAATATGCGTAGTGAGACACGGTATGAAGAATAACAGGGCCATCAAAAACAGTAAGCCTATTTCTATCAACCGAATTATCAATATGGGAAAGTATATGCATCCACAAAGCGACGTGTTTTATAGGCTTACAGGTGTAGTCATGCATCATGGGGCAGGAGCAAGGAAGGGACACTATACCTACGTGAAAGAAGATGGTGGTAAACCAGTTTTATTCGATGATGCAGCAATCAGTATATTTGACAGTAACAGAATTCTTACCGACGGTTATTTGTTTCAGTACGAATTAATTCCTGACGACGATAACATATGCCATCACAGCTTATCAGGTGTATTTCATGCAATAAAAGAAACCATGGGATGGTCTGAAATAGATAATAGTGTTCCATTTACACTAGGGTTGAGTGTGAGAAAGAAAGAACTGTTGCAGTTGATTGAAAAACTGGAAATATCGAATGACAACATTCACAATTCATGGAAGATATATAAGCTGCTTCAGGAGTCAATTGGACCAGCAACCTTTTATAATGGTGAAGACTATCTTCAAGAAGTTATAAAAGCTGGTTTGGAATATTTCTGCAGAAACTGTCCAAATGTTCTTCAGCGTGCGTTTGGTTTGACAACCATAAGACATGCTCACTGTGCATCCTGCAACTTTAAAAGCACACATAATCAGCACGATATCATTACTGATATAGATGAACTGCAACCTGTCCATACTTATCTATCCACTGCCAGCAAGTCAACATGTACAGTGTGTGGGGAGAAATCATTAACAGAAGAGAAATATATAACAAAGATTGGCAACACAGTTATTGTGACAGGTTTCTTAGATATGATCTATCCAAAATCACTACAACAACTTGGGGCCATGTATTCACCTCGCGCATTCTTATCTCCTTCTGGTACCATCCTATTCAGAGGAAAAGACAATAACGTTTTACCCCTATTATTAGAAGAAAGTGGATCATTGATTAATATATCAAGTGATGACATATCAAGTACCTTGCAAGATACCACAAATCCCTGCATTTTTCTCTTAGATAGAAGGTCTGACATAGAGGTTTTGGATCCTTTATACAAACTAATAGAGGCAAATGGTGATTTTCAGATTGATAGTGAAACATTATCACTATCAATTCCAGCCGAAGACATAAGTTTGATTGAGAAATTCACTGCACCTTTTACCTCGGGATCATTAAAATTAGAGAAGGATGATGTTGACAGATTTTTGCACAAAGACTTCTCCGATAAGAACATTGATGCATTTTGTCACACATTAACAAAAGAGGATAATTGCATCATAATGCCTGCAGCCTGGTACCACGACAGTCTGTCGTCATTGCAGAAGGAATTCACTTGGTTTGACAAAAAATGTATAATGATTCCAGCAAATGTTAGACAGAATCATTGGATTTTGATAGTGATTCGACCCGCAGAGAGAACTATGTATTACTTGGACCCACTTGCAATGGAACCAATAACAGAAGTGCTGGACAGGGTATGTAGTGTATTGAATAATCAATGTGTTCTTGAAACTTTCACTAGTGTGAAAGGACATTGAATAGTACAGAATTTGATGGAAACAGGCTTATTCCCTGTGCAAAGAGATTCTTCATCGTGTGGTCCTTTAACTTGCTTGTATGTTACAATGATAAAAGGAAACAGGTCCGTAGGGCAATTAAACGTAACGGGAATACAACTGAGACAATATATATTGAACGAAATCATCAAATCATACAAGGAACAAGTTGAGGGGTACACCGTTTTTGGGGTTCATAATATTATTCTGACATCCGACTTAGACGAGATTGTGCATAACATCGTAACTGGAAAGCAAAAATCCAACACAGCACATAATAGTTTTATGAAAAATCCAAATGTTCTTCACCGCAAAGCATTGATAGGATATGGATCAGATTTTATCGAACGGGACGAGTACTATGAAGTTGAGAGTTACCTATTTGACAGATACTTTACACAAATTAAGAAGCCTTTTAGATTACCTAACAATCAGTGTATATTTGATGATGCTGATGAGCTCAATAAAAAATTACTACAGAACTTTGTCTACAGAGGTTGGTATGTCGATTGTGTACTTGTGAAGGAGGTTCTAGCGGAAGTACTTGGAAGAATTCATGGTAAATCAGGAACAGAAATTAGACGACTATGTATAGAAACTGAATTCTCAGCAACAGAGGCTATCAAAGATGAGATTAAGGGCTTTAGAGAAGCAAGGAAGAAGTTGAAGATGGACTAGTAACCATGATAAAAGGATTGGAAGAAATTGAATATAATATTACTAGATTTATATTTCGCCTGACTTGGCGGGGTTTAGGATGGTCGCTTAAATTTAAGACAAGTCCATCTATAGACATTTAAGATATACGTGTTTAGTTATTCGCCCTTTATCATACACTCAGTTCTTTTGTATATTCATTTGTTGATACTAATATGTGATTGTGATTCAATAATAATTAAAACAGAATCATCTATATCACACATATCTTCAAATAGACTGTCCTTATGCAAATTAAAACATAATCTCCGCCCGATCAGTTGTGATAACATTGGTAATACACAATGGGTCACTTTTTCTAGCATGGTAAATTTTACACATGATATTTTGAATCTAATTAAAATATATATATATAATGCATGTACTTTCAGCTTCATAATAAGATACTTGATGTACAACTATTTTGGAGAGAGCACAATGGAAACATAAGCGAATGTAACATCAATTGGTATTTTTCTGAAATCTTTGATATTTAGATTATTGCGGTTAAAAGCAAAATATGGTGTAGGAACTATATTTCATTTCAATTTCAGTACTTAAAATGTAGATTTTTTTAAAAGAACACAATTGTGTTTCAAATTCATATTACAATACAGTTATACATAGCATGCTAAAAGTATATTTTTATAATTTTTTATGGCAATGTAAATGAGTCCACGCCAATATTTCATTTTTATTTACAAGTGCACTGTATAAACCTTTCTAAATATTTTTGATAAACTTGCACCTACGAAAGAGGTCAGTGACACGCCGCTTTTAACTTGAAGCATTTGTTTTTCTTACCGGAAAACATAAAATGTCTGTAGCAATTATCATGTTTAGAGAAATACAGTATGAAGTCATTGTAATGTTATAAACAATACGTGATGAATATTCCATGATGAGTCTTTTGTAGACGAAAGGCGTGTCTGTCGTATATATATAAAAAGAGTACGTCGGTAAGGTATAAAAAAGGAGATATGGTACGATTGACAATGAGACAACTATCCACAAAAGACCAAAATGACACAAACATAAACCGAATTTGGCTTCAAATTTCAGGTTCATCAATAGAAAGATTTTGACCACTTTTTACCACTTTAGTGTCTATTTCATTTTAATAAATTAGTTTTTGTGAAAAATTTTAACTGATTTAGTCATTAAAAACGATCCGATTTATACTGAAATATGAAATAGGTACCAAATATGCCGAAAAATGTAACTGTTCAGATGTTTATGTCAAAAATGAAAGTGGCCGCATCCGTGCTCATCCTTAACCTTTATATATGTTAGGTATTATCATAAAATACAACTTGCATTTCAATATTAAGGAAGAACACGAATGCGGCCACTTTCGTTTTTCCCGAAACAGTCTAAAATTTAACTAAAATGGTAGAATTGTGAAGATTTTCGTAATTTAGCATGACATAATGATGCTAGTTTACGATATATGTGCATTACATTGTCAAAAACAATCTATATTTATGTAGTAGAAGCATTCTACTGTTCAATAAATAACTAAAAATGTACATTTTAACAATTGTGTATAACTGATACTAGTATATTTTGGGCCAAAAACGTATCTTACTGGACCTACTCCTTAAGTCCTAGTATATATGAAGAGGTTATTTACTAATTGTGTTTAGCATTCAGTGATTGAAATGTTAATTTATTTTCAACATTTACCAAACATGAACTGATTAACTCAATTGAACACCTCTTTTATCAACGAAAGAGAATAGATTTATCAATTTGAAAAAGGAAAAAAGAGCATCATGAATTTTGTTTCAATCGTCCAATATAATAACACATGTACAGGTTATTGCCTGAGATCGTTACCGTTTTTTTGTTTTTTGTTTAACGGTAGTACATAACGCTGCAGAGAGAAAACTTTGTAAAAATCAGCTAAGCATTTTAAGCACATAAAAAGGAAATATTAAGCTTTGCATTTCTCAAAATTAGTATTTGTTAAATTGCTATATAATCAATGATATTTCTCCGATATAGTGTGTAGGTCAATGATGTGGATTTTTAGGATTTTGTAAAGGTCAAAGTCAACATATTGTGTCTAAAGATTTTAAAAAGGAAATGAACCGAATTAATTCTGGACTTATCATAGCAGTTTGAATCTTAACAAGTTCATATGTAATGCAGCAGACTGGGCGAAGAGAGTGATGACGTTATACAGAAATGACGTTGAAATACAGTTAACTACTTTGTAAACGGTTTGTTTATTTTATGCTTGCTGTAATATAATCAATGGTAAGCATAACTGTAAGTGATATCCAAACTTGCTTGTGTAATATTTACATTCTGAGTTTACCACTAATTCAGCAGGAGATTTTTTTTTAATCGAACAACATTTTGTAAAATATCTAATAATCATATATTTTGCTGTAATAGGAGATACCTTATAGTTGAATATAATGTACAACCCATTACTGTGTTAATTCTAATGCCAGGAATAATAGATCACATAGATATACTAGTCAACAAAATACTTTTGTATAAAAAAAATACACGACTTTTTTTCAAATTAAAGATGAAGTTTTCCGTTTATATTTTTCAAAGAAACTGTATGATTTAAAAAAAAAAGATTTGATGGCAAAAATTGTCTTCACTTTTAAATGAGAGGTTGGCATCATTAGTTGGAACATCTGTTTTTTTCAATGTCCGTTTTATGTAAATTATGTCAAAAAGTGGATTTTCGCCAAATGACGTCATGATAGCAAAAACAAAAATGTTAAACGTATTTATTTCTCAATGGTCATTGAGTATTACTACTTTCAATATTTAACATTCTTTTAGTACTAAAATAAAATTGTGTGTAGAATTTTTGATTTTTATTATCATATGTGCATACCTTGCAAAAGAAAGCTTTTTTTAAATAGTGTTTTTGTTACAGATCCGATACCTTTAGATACATTTTATTTCAAATTCTTGTATTGTTTCTTTTATTGACTAGTACATGTATATATATATTGTTTTGTTTGTACTTCAAAATCTTGAAACGTTCATTAATTGGAATGGGAGAGTTATTTTTTTAATACTGTAATGAAAAAAACAAATAATATCGCACCTTGTACTGTTGGAACATGTCTTATACCATTTAACTGAAGGTAAACATAACTATATTTGCCAACATTTAGATTTAATTAAATCATTCATCAGTATTTCAGTGTTTTGTTTTGTTTTATGATAAGGATTTCTTCTTCTAACGTTCTAGTCTCGTTGAAATATCGTCGGGTATTATTTCAAGAATGAGTAATACACGAGAAAAATATAAGTGTATTAACAAAAACAAATAAATCAAACTAATTGCATTTGCGGTAAGTATATTTTAAGTAATACAATTTTTTTTTACATGAAAAATAATCGTGATGGTACAAAAAAACACTAAACCAAAGGGCATGTTCTTTCAATATCAATATCTTTTTAAAATTCTTATAATTTTTTTTTTAATTAATCGAGCCAAGAAGTTGTTATAAAAGAGGGACGAAAGATACCAAAGGGACAGTCAAACTCTTAATTCTAAAACAAACTGACAACGCCAAAAAAAAGCAAAAAAAATAGTACACATGACACAACATAGAAAACTAAAGAATAAACAACACGAACCCCACCAAAAACTAGGGGTGATCTCAGGTGCTCCGGAAGGGTAAGCAGATCCTGCTCCACATGCGGCACCCGTCGTGTTGCTTATGTGATTACAAATCCGGTAATATTCCTTTTGTTCCGAAAATACTGCAGAAAATGGCCTAATCAGAAATTCTACATATAAACTACACATTCGGTACTCTTCGGCATATACCTACAGCAAAGTTCTGAACCGGACCTAGCTCATTTTAAAGGTATAGAACCAGGCTATTCCCCACTGAAATATTTTTCTGGGATCCGGGCCCGTCTGGCCACCACAGGGGTTCAAAGTTGCCCACTTACGTATTTTTCATATCAATCACACATTCGGTACTCTTCGGTATATCCCTACGGCAAAGTTCCGAACTGGACCTAGCTCATTTGAAAGGGATTAACCCAAGCTATTCACCACTTAAATATTTTTCTGGGATCCGGGCCCGTTTGGCCACCACAGAGGTTCAAAGTTGCCCATTTACGTACTTTTCATATCACCTACACATTCGGTACTCTTCAGCATATCCCTACGGCAAAGTTCCGATCAGGACCTAGCTCATTTTAAAGGTATTAACCCAAGCTATTCCCCACTGAAATATTTTTCTGGGATCCGGGCCCGTCTGGCCACCACAGAGGTTCAAAGTTGCCCATTTACGTATTTTTCATATCACCTACACATTCGGTACTTTTCGGCATATCCCTACGGCAAAGTTCCGAACTGGACCTAGCTCAGTTGAAAGGTATTAACCCAAGCTATTCACCACTTAAATATTTTTCTGGGATCCGGGCCCGTTTGGCCACCACAGAGGTTCAAAGTTGCCCATTTACGTATTTTTCATATCACCTACACATTCGGTACTCTTCGGTATATCCCTACGGCAAAGTTCCGAACTGGACCTAGCTCAGTTGAAAGGTATTATCCCAAGCTATTCACCACTTAAATATTTTTCTGGGATCCGGGCCCGTTTGGCCACCACAGAGGTTCAAAGTTGCCCATTTACGTACTTTTCATATCACCTACACATTCGGTACTCTTCAGTATATCCCTACGGCAAAGTTCCGAACCGGACCTAGCTCATTTTGAAGGTATTGACCAAAGCTATTCCCCACTTAAATATTTTTCTGGGATCCGGGCCCGTCTGGCCACCACAGAGGTTCAAAGTTGCCCATTTACGTATTTTTCATATCAACCACACATTCGGTACTCTTCGGTATATCCCTACGGCAAAGTTCCGAACCGGACCTAGCTCATTTTGAAGGTATGGACCCAAGCTATTCCCCACTTAAATATTTTTCTGGGATCCGGGCCCGTCTGGCCACCACAGAGGTTCAAAGTTGCCCATTTACGTATTTTTCATATCAACCACACATTCGGTACTCTTCGGTATATCCCTACGGCAAAGTTCCGAACCGGACCTAGCTCATTTTGAAGGTATGGACCCAAGCTATTACCCACTGATATATTTTTCTGGGATCCGGGCCCGTCTGGCCACCACAGAGGTTCAAAGTTGCCCATTTACGTATTTTTCATATCAACCACACATTCGGTACTCTTCAGTATATCCCTACGGCAAAGTTCCGAACCGGACCTAGCTCATTTTGAAGGTATGGACCCAAGCTATTCCCCACTTAAATATTTTTCTGGGATCCGGGCCCGTCTGGCCACCACAGAGGTTCAAAGTTGCCCATTTACGTATTTTTCATATCAACCACACATTCGGTACTCTTCGGTATATCCCTACGGCAAAGTTCCGAACCGGACCTAGCTCATTTTGAAGGTATGGACCCAAGCTATTCCCCACTTAAATATTTTTCTGGGATCCGGGCCCGTCTGGCCACCACAGAGGTTCAAAGTTGCCCATTTACGTATTTTTCATATCAACCACACATTCGGTACTCTTCGGTATATCCCTACGGCAAAGTTCCGAACCGGACCTAGCTCATTTTGAAGGTATGGACCCAAGCTATTACCCACTGATATATTTTTCTGGGATCCGGGCCCGTCTGGCCACCACAGAGGTTCAAAGTTGCCCATTTACGTATTTTTCATATCAACCACACATTCGGTACTCTTCGGTATATCCCTACGGCAAAGTTCCGAACTGGACCTAGCTAAGTTGAAAGGTATTAACCCAAGCTATTCACCACTTAAATATTTTTCTGGGATCCGGGCCCGTTTGGCCACCACAGAGGTTCAAAGTTGCCCATTTACGTATTTTTCATATCACCTACACATTCGGTACCTTTCGGCATATCCCTACGGCAAAGTTCCGAACTGAACCTAGCTCATTTGAAAGGTATTAACCCAAGCTATTCCCCACTTAAATATTTTTCTGGGATCCGGGCCCGTCTGGCCACCACAGAGGTTCAAAGTCGCCCATTTACGTATTGATCATATCAACCACACATTCGGTACTCTTCGGTATATCCCTACGGCAAAGTTCCGAACCGAACCTAGCTCATTTTGAAGGTATTGACCCAAGCTATTCCCCACTTAAATATTTTTCTGGGATCCGGGCCCGTCTGGCCACCACAGAGGTTCAAAGTTGCCCATTTACGTATTTTTCATATCACCTACACATTCGGTACCTTTCGGCATATCCCTACGGCAAAGTTCCGAACTGGACCTAGCTAAGTTGAAAGGTATTAACCCAAGCTATTCACCACTTAAATATTTTTCTGGGATCCGGGCCCGTTTGGCCACCACAGAGGTTCAAAGTTGCCCATTTACGTATTTTTCATATCACCTACACATTCGGTACCTTTCGGCATATCCCTACGGCAAAGTTCCGAACTGAACCTAGCTCATTTGAAAGGTATTAACCCAAGCTATTCCCCACTTAAATATTTTTCTGGGATCCGGTCCCGTCTGGCCACCACAGAGGTTCAAAGTCGCCCATTTACGTATTGATCATATCAACCACACATTCGGTACTCTTCGGTATATCCCTACGGCAAAGTTCCGAACCGGACCTAGCTCATTTTGAAGGTATTGACCCAAGCTATTCCCCACTTAAATATTTTTCTGGGATCCGGGCCCGTCTGGCCACCACAGAGGTTCAAAGTTGCCCATTTACGTATTTTTCATATCACCTACACATTCGGTACCTTTCGGCATATCCCTACGGCAAAGTTCCGAACTGGACCTAGCTTATTTGAAAGGTATTAACCCAAGCTATTCCCCACTTAAATATTTTTCTGGGATCCGGGCCCGTCTGGCCACCACAGAGGTTCAAAGTCGCCCATTTACGTATTGTACATATCAACCACAAATTCGGTACTCTTCGGTATATCCCTACGGCAAAGTTCCGAACCGGACCTAGCTCATTTTGAAGGTATTGACCCAAGCTATTCCCCACTTAAATATTTTTCTGGGATCCGGGCCCGTCTGGCCACCACAGAGGTTCAAAGTTGCCCATTTACGTATTTTTCATATCACCTACACATTCGGTACTTTTCGGCATATCCCTACGGCAAAGTTCCGAACTGGACCTAGCTCAGTTGAAAGGTATTATCCCAAGCTATTCACCACTTAAATATTTTTCTGGGATCCGGGCCCGTTTGGCCACCACAGAGGTTCAAAGTTGCCCATTTACGTACTTTTCATATCACCTACACATTCGGTACCTTTCGGCATATCCCTACGGCAAAGTTCCGAACTGGACCTAGCTCATTTGAAAGGTATTAACCCAAGCTATTCCCCACTTAAATATTTTTCTGGGATCCGGGCCCGTCTGGCCACCACAGAGGTTCAAAGTTGCCCATTTACGTATTTTTCATATCACCTACACATTCGGTACTTTTCGGCATATCCCTACGGCAAAGTTCCGAACTGGACCTAGCTCATTTTGAAGGTATTGACCCAAGCTATTCCCCACTTAAATATTTTTCTGGGATCCGGGCCCGTCTGGCCACCACAGAGGTTCAAAGTTGCCCATTTACGTACTTTTCATATCACCTACACATTCGGTACTCTTCGGTATATCCCTACGGCAAAGTTCCGAACCGGACCTAGCTCATTTTGAAGGTATTGACCCAAGCTATTCCCCACTTAAATATTTTTCTGGGATCCGGGCCCGTCTGGCCACCACAGAGGTTCAAAGTTGCCCATTTACGTATTTTGCATATCACCTACACATTTGGTACTTTTCGGCATATCCCTACGGCAAAGTTCCGAACTGGACCTAGCTCAGTTGAAAGGTATTATCCCAAGCTATTCACCACTTAAATATTTTTCTGGGATCCGGGCCCGTTTGGCCACCACAGAGGTTCAAAGTTGCCCATTTACGTACTTTTCATATCACCTACACATTCGGTACTCTTCGGTATATCCCTACGGCAAAGTTCCGAACCGGACCTAGCTCATTTTGAAGGTATTGACCCAAGCTATTCCCCACTTAAATATTTTTCTGGGATCCGGGCCCGTCTGGCCACCACAGAGGTTCAAAGTTGCCCATTTACGTATTTTTCATATCACCTACACATTCGGTACTTTTCGGCATATCCCTACGGCAAAGTTCCGAACTGGACCTAGCTCAGTTGAAAGGTATTAACCCAAGCTATTCACCACTTAAATATTTTTCTGGGATCCGGGCCCGTTTGGCCACCACAGAGGTTCAAAGTTGCCCATTTACGTATTTTTCATATCACCTACACATTCGGTACCTTTCGGCATATCCCTACGGCAAAGTTCCGAACTGAACCTAGCTCATTTGAAAGGTATTAACCCAAGCTATTCCCCACTTAAATATTTTTCTGGGATCCGGGCCCGTCTGGCCACCACAGAGGTTCAAAGTCGCCCATTTACGTATTGATCATATCAACCACACATTCGGTACTCTTCGGTATATCCCTACGGCAAAGTTCCGAACCGGACCTAGCTCATTTTGAAGGTATTGACCCAAGCTATTCCCCACTTAAATATTTTTCTGGGATCCGGGCCCGTCTGGCCACCACAGAGGTTCAAAGTTGCCCATTTACGTATTTTTCATATCACCTACACATTCGGTACTTTTCGGCATATCCCTACGGCAAAGTTCCGAACTGGACCTAGCTCAGTTGAAAGGTATTATCCCAAGCTATTCACCACTTAAATATTTTTCTGGGATCCGGGCCCGTTTGGCCACCACAGAGGTTCAAAGTTGCCCATTTACGTACTTTTCATATCACCTACACATTCGGTACTCTTCGGTATATCCCTACGGCAAAGTTCCGAACCGGACCTAGCTCATTTTGAAGGTATTGACCCAAGCTATTCCCCACTTAAATATTTTTCTGGGATCCGGGCCCGTCTGGCCACCACAGAGGTTCAAAGTTGCCCATTTACGTATTTTTCATATCACCTACACATTCGGTACTTTTCGGCATATCCCTACGGCAAAAGTTCCGAACTGGACCTAGCTCAGTTGAAAAGTATTAACCCAAGCTATTCACCACTTAAATATTTTTCTGGGATCCGGGCCCGTTTGGCCACCACAGAGGTTCAAAGTTGCCCATTTACGTATTTTTCATATCACCTACACATTCGGTACCTTTCGGCATATCCCTACGGCAAAGTTCCGAACTGGACCAAGCTCATTTGAAAGGTATTAACCCAAGCTATTCCCCACTTAAATATTTTTCTGGGATCCGGGCCCGTCTGGCCACCACAGAGGTTCAAAGTTGCCCATTTACGTACTTTTCATATCACCTACACATTCGGTACCTTTCGGCATATCCCTACGGCAAAGTTCCGAACTGGACCTAGCTCATTTGAAAGGTATTAACCCAAGCTATTCCCCAATTAAATATTTTTCTGGGATCCGGGCCCGTCTGGCCACCACAGAGGTTCAAAGTTGCCCATTTACGTATTTTTCATATCACCTACACATTCGGTACTTTTCGGCATATCCCTACGGCAAAGTTCCGAACTGGACCTAGCTCATTTTGAAGGTATTGACCCAAGCTATTCCCCACTTAAATATTTTTCTGGGATCCGGGCCCGTCTGGCCACCACAGAGGTTCAAAGTTGCCCATTTACGTATTTTTCATATCACCTACACATTCGGTACCTTTCGGCATATCCCTACGGCAAAGTTCCGAACTGGACCTAGCTAAGTTGAAAGGTATTAACCCAAGCTATTCACCACTTAAATATTTTTCTGGGATCCGGGCCCGTTTGGCCACCACAGAGGTTCAAAGTTGCCCATTTACGTATTTTTCATATCACCTACACATTCGGTACCTTTCGGCATATCCCTACGGCAAAGTTCCGAACTGAACCTAGCTCATTTGAAAGGTATTAACCCAAGCTATTCCCCACTTAAATATTTTTCTGGGATCCGGGCCCGTCTGGCCACCACAGAGGTTCAAAGTCGCCCATTTACGTATTTATCATATCAACCACACATTCGGTACTCTTCGGTATATCCCTACGGCAAAGTTCCGAACCGGACCTAGCTCATTTTGAAGGTATTGACCCAAGCTATTCCCCACTTAAATATTTTTCTGGGATCCGGGCCCGTCTGGCCACCACAGAGGTTCAAAGTTGCCCATTTACGTATTTTTCATATCACCTACACATTCGGTACCTTTCGGCATATCCCTACGGCAAAGTTCCGAACTGGACCTAGCTAAGTTGAAAGGTATTAACCCAAGCTATTCACCACTTAAATATTTTTCTGGGATCCGGGCCCGTTTGGCCACCACAGAGGTTCAAAGTTGCCCATTTACGTATTTTTCATATCACCTACACATTCGGTACCTTTCGGCATATCCCTACGGCAAAGTTCCGAACTGAACCTAGCTCATTTGAAAGGTATTAACCCAAGCTATTCCCCACTTAAATATTTTTCTGGGATCCGGGCCCGTCTGGCCACCACAGAGGTTCAAAGTCGCCCATTTACGTATTGATCATATCAACCACACATTCGGTACTCTTCGGTATATCCCTACGGCAAAGTTCCGAACCGGACCTAGCTCATTTTGAAGGTATTGACCCAAGCTATTCCCCACTTAAATATTTTTCTGGGATCCGGGCCCGTCTGGCCACCACAGAGGTTCAAAGTTGCCCATTTACGTATTTTTCATATCACCTACACATTCGGTACCTTTCGGCATATCCCTACGGCAAAGTTCCGAACTGGACCTAGCTTATTTGAAAGGTATTAACCCAAGCTATTCCCCACTTAAATATTTTTCTGGGATCCGGGCCCGTCTGGCCACCACAGAGGTTCAAAGTCGCCCATTTACGTATTGTACATATCAACCACAAATTCGGTACTCTTCGGTATATCCCTACGGCAAAGTTCCGAACCGGACCTAGCTCATTTTGAAGGTATTGACCCAAGCTATTCCCCACTTAAATATTTTTCTGGGATCCGGGCCCGTCTGGCCACCACAGAGGTTCAAAGTTGCCCATTTACGTATTTTTCATATCACCTACACATTCGGTACTTTTCGGCATATCCCTACGACAAAGTTCCGAACTGGACCTAGCTCAGTTGAAAGGTATTATCCCAAGCTATTCACCACTTAAATATTTTTCTGGGATCCGGGCCCGTTTGGCCACCACAGAGGTTCAAAGTTGCCCATTTACGTACTTTTCATATCACCTACACATTCGGTACCTTTCGGCATATCCCTACGGCAAAGTTCCGAACTGGACCTAGCTCATTTGAAAGGTATTAACCCAAGCTATTCCCCACTTAAATATTTTTCTGGGATCCGGGCCCGTCTGGCCACCACAGAGGTTCAAAGTTGCCCATTTACGTATTTTTCATATCACCTACACATTCGGTACTTTTCGGCATATCCCTACGGCAAAGTTCCGAACTGGACCTAGCTCATTTTGAAGGTATTGACCCAAGCTATTCCCCACTTAAATATTTTTCTGGGATCCGGGCCCGTCTGGCCACCACAGAGGTTCAAAGTTGCCCATTTACGTACTTTTCATATCACCTACACATTCGGTACTCTTCGGTATATCCCTACGGCAAAGTTCCGAACCGGACCTAGCTCATTTTGAAGGTATTGACCCAAGCTATTCCCCACTTAAATATTTTTCTGGGATCCGGGCCCGTCTGGCCACCACAGAGGTTCAAAGTTGCCCATTTACGTATTTTGCATATCACCTACACATTTGGTACTTTTCGGCATATCCCTACGGCAAAGTTCCGAACTGGACCTAGCTCAGTTGAAAGGTATTATCCCAAGCTATTCACCACTTAAATATTTTTCTGGGATCCGGGCCCGTTTGGCCACCACAGAGGTTCAAAGTTGCCCATTTACGTACTTTTCATATCACCTACACATTCGGTACTCTTCGGTATATCCCTACGGCAAAGTTCCGAACCGGACCTAGCTCATTTTGAAGGTATTGACCCAAGCTATTCCCCACTTAAATATTTTTCTGGGATCCGGGCCCGTCTGGCCACCACAGAGGTTCAAAGTTGCCCATTTACGTATTTTTCATATCACCTACACATTCGGTACTTTTCGGCATATCCCTACGGCAAAGTTCCGAACTGGACCTAGCTCAGTTGAAAGGTATTAACCCAAGCTATTCACCACTTAAATATTTTTCTGGGATCCGGGCCCGTTTGGCCACCACAGAGGTTCAAAGTTGCCCATTTACGTATTTTTCATATCACCTACACATTCGGTACCTTTCGGCATATCCCTACGGCAAAGTTCCGAACTGAACCTAGCTCATTTGAAAGGTATTAACCCAAGCTATTCCCCACTTAAATATTTTTCTGGGATCCGGGCCCGTCTGGCCACCACAGAGGTTCAAAGTCGCCCATTTACGTATTGATCATATCAACCACACATTCGGTACTCTTCGGTATATCCCTACGGCAAAGTTCCGAACCGGACCTAGCTCATTTTGAAGGTATTGACCCAAGCTATTCCCCACTTAAATATTTTTCTGGGATCCGGGCCCGTCTGGCCACCACAGAGGTTCAAAGTTGCCCATTTACGTATTTTTCATATCACCTACACATTCGGTACTTTTCGGCATATCCCTACGGCAAAGTTCCGAACTGGACCTAGCTCAGTTGAAAGGTATTATCCCAAGCTATTCACCACTTAAATATTTTTCTGGGATCCGGGCCCGTTTGGCCACCACAGAGGTTCAAAGTTGCCCATTTACGTACTTTTCATATCACCTACACATTCGGTACTCTTCGGTATATCCCTACGGCAAAGTTCCGAACCGGACCTAGCTCATTTTGAAGGTATTGACCCAAGCTATTCCCCACTTAAATATTTTTCTGGGATCCGGGCCCGTCTGGCCACCACAGAGGTTCAAAGTTGCCCATTTACGTATTTTTCATATCACCTACACATTCGGTACTTTTCGGCATATCCCTACGGCAAAAGTTCCGAACTGGACCTAGCTCAGTTGAAAGGTATTAACCCAAGCTATTCACCACTTAAATATTTTTCTGGGATCCGGGCCCGTTTGGCCACCACAGAGGTTCAAAGTTGCCCATTTACGTATTTTTCATATGACCTACACATTCGGTACCTTTCGGCATATCCCTACGGCAAAGTTCCGAACTGGACCAAGCTCATTTGAAAGGTATTAACCCAAGCTATTCCCCACTTAAATATTTTTCTGGGATCCGGGCCCGTCTGGCCACCACAGAGGTTCAAAGTTGCCCATTTACGTATTGATCATATCAACCACACATTCGGTACTCTTCGGTATATCCCTACGGCAAAGTTCCGAACCGGACCTAGCTCATTTTGAAGGTATTGACCCAAGCTATTCCCCACTTAAATATTTTTCTGGGATCCGGGCCCGTCTGGCCACCACAGAGGTTCAAAGTTGCCCATTTACGTATTTTTCATATCACCTACACATTCGGTACTTTTCGGCATATCCCTACGGCAAAGTTCCGAACTGGACCTAGCTCAGTTGAAAGGTATTATCCCAAGCTATTCACCACTTAAATATTTTTCTGGGATCCGGGCCCGTTTGGCCACCACAGAGGTTCAAAGTTGCCCATTTACGTACTTTTCATATCACCTACACATTCGGTACTCTTCGGTATATCCCTACGGCAAAGTTCCGAACCGGACCTAGCTCATTTTGAAGGTATTGACCCAAGCTATTCCCCACTTAAATATTTTTCTGGGATCCGGGCCCGTCTGGCCACCACAGAGGTTCAAAGTTGCCCATTTACGTATTTTTCATATCACCTACACATTCGGTACTTTTCGGCATATCCCTACGGCAAAAGTTCCGAACTGGACCTAGCTCAGTTGAAAGGTATTAACCCAAGCTATTCACCACTTAAATATTTTTCTGGGATCCGGGCCCGTTTGGCCACCACAGAGGTTCAAAGTTGCCCATTTACGTATTTTTCATATGACCTACACATTCGGTACCTTTCGGCATATCCCTACGGCAAAGTTCCGAACTGGACCAAGCTCATTTGAAAGGTATTAACCCAAGCTATTCCCCACTTAAATATTTTTCTGGGATCCGGGCCCGTCTGGCCACCACAGAGGTTCAAAGTTGCCCATTTACGTATTGATCATATCAACCACACATTCGGTACTCTTCGGTATATCCCTACGGCAAAGTTCCGAACCGGACCTAGCTCATTTTGAAGGTATTGACCCAAGCTATTCCCCACTTAAATATTTTTCTGGGATCCGGGCCCGTCTGGCCACCACAGAGGTTCAAAGTTGCCCATTTACGTATTTTTCATATCACCTACACATTCGGTACTTTTCGGCATATCCCTACGGCAAAGTTCCGAACTGGACCTAGCTCAGTTGAAAGGTATTATCCCAAGCTATTCACCACTTAAATATTTTTCTGGGATCTGGGCCCGTTTGGCCACCACAGAGGTTCAAAGTTGCCCATTTACGTACTTTTCATATCACCTACACATTCGGTACTCTTCGGTATATCCCTACGGCAAAGTTCCGAACCGGACCTAGCTCATTTTGAAGGTATTGACCCAAGCTATTCCCCACTTAAATATTTTTCTGGGATCCGGGCCCGTCTGGCCACCACAGAGGTTCAAAGTTGCCCATTTACGTATTTTGCATATCACCTACACATTTGGTACTTTTCGGCATATCCCTACGGCAAAGTTCCGAACTGGACCTAGCTCAGTTGAAAGGTATTATCCCAAGCTATTCACCACTTAAATATTTTTCTGGGATCCGGGCCCGTTTGGCCACCACAGAGGTTCAAAGTTGCCCATTTACGTACTTTTCATATCACCTACACATTCGGTACTCTTCGGTATATCCCTACGGCAAAGTTCCGAACCGGACCTAGCTCATTTTGAAGGTATTGACCCAAGCTATTCCCCACTTAAATATTTTTCTGGGATCCGGGCCCGTCTGGCCACCACAGAGGTTCAAAGTTGCCCATTTACGTATTTTTCATATCACCTACACATTCAGTACTTTTCGGCATATCCCTACGGCAAAGTTCCGAACTGGACCTAGCTCAGTTGAAAGGTATTAATCCAAGCTATTCACCACTTAAATATTTTTCTTGGATCCGGGCCCGTTTGGCCACCACAGAGGTTCAAAGTTGCCCATTTACGTATTTTTCATATGACCTACACATTCGGTACCTTTCGGCATATCCCTACGGCAAAGTTCCGAACTGGACCTAGCTTATTTGAAAGGTATTAACCCAAGCTATTCCCCACTTAAATATTTTTCTGGGATCCGGGCCCGTCTGGCCACCACAGAGGTTCAAAGTCGCCCATTTACGTATTGTACATATCAACCACAAATTCGGTACTCTTCGGTATATCCCTACGGCAAAGTTCCGAACCGGACCTAGCTCATTTTGAAGGTATTGACCCAAGCTATTCCCCACTTAAATATTTTTCTGGGATCCGGGCCCGTCTGGCCACCACAGAGGTTCAAAGTTGCCCATTTACGTATTTTTCATATCACCTACACATTCGGTACTTTTCGGCATATCCCTACGGCAAAAGTTCCGAACTGGACCTAGCTCAGTTGAAAGGTATTAACCCAAGCTATTCACCACTTAAATATTTTTCTGGGATCCGGGCCCGTTTGGCCACCACAGAGGTTCAAAGTTGCCCATTTACGTATTTTTCATATGACCTACACATTCGGTACCTTTCGGCATATCCCTACGGCAAAGTTCCGAACTGGACCAAGCTCATTTGAAAGGTATTAACCCAAGCTATTCCCCACTTAAATATTTTTCTGGGATCCGGGCCCGTCTGGCCACCACAGAGGTTCAAAGTTGCCCATTTACGTATTGATCATATCAACCACACATTCGGTACTCTTCGGTATATCCCTACGGCAAAGTTCCGAACCGGACCTAGCTCATTTTGAAGGTATTGACCCAAGCTATTCCCCACTTAAATATTTTTCTGGGATCCGGGCCCGTCTGGCCACCACAGAGGTTCAAAGTTGCCCATTTACGTATTTTTCATATCACCTACACATTCGGTACTTTTCGGCATATCCCTACGGCAAAGTTCCGAACTGGACCTAGCTCAGTTGAAAGGTATTATCCCAAGCTATTCACCACTTAAATATTTTTCTGGGATCTGGGCCCGTTTGGCCACCACAGAGGTTCAAAGTTGCCCATTTACGTACTTTTCATATCACCTACACATTCGGTACTCTTCGGTATATCCCTACGGCAAAGTTCCGAACCGGACCTAGCTCATTTTGAAGGTATTGACCCAAGCTATTCCCCACTTAAATATTTTTCTGGGATCCGGGCCCGTCTGGCCACCACAGAGGTTCAAAGTTGCCCATTTACGTATTTTGCATATCACCTACACATTTGGTACTTTTCGGCATATCCCTACGGCAAAGTTCCGAACTGGACCTAGCTCAGTTGAAAGGTATTATCCCAAGCTATTCACCACTTAAATATTTTTCTGGGATCCGGGCCCGTTTGGCCACCACAGAGGTTCAAAGTTGCCCATTTACGTACTTTTCATATCACCTACACATTCGGTACTCTTCGGTATATCCCTACGGCAAAGTTCCGAACCGGACCTAGCTCATTTTGAAGGTATTGACCCAAGCTATTCCCCACTTAAATATTTTTCTGGGATCCGGGCCCGTCTGGCCACCACAGAGGTTCAAAGTTGCCCATTTACGTATTTTTCATATCACCTACACATTCAGTACTTTTCGGCATATCCCTACGGCAAAGTTCCGAACTGGACCTAGCTCAGTTGAAAGGTATTAATCCAAGCTATTCACCACTTAAATATTTTTCTTGGATCCGGGCCCGTTTGGCCACCACAGAGGTTCAAAGTTGCCCATTTACGTATTTTTCATATGACCTACACATTCGGTACCTTTCGGCATATCCCTACGGCAAAGTTCCGAACTGGACCTAGCTTATTTGAAAGGTATTAACCCAAGCTATTCCCCACTTAAATATTTTTCTGGGATCCGGGCCCGTCTGGCCACCACAGAGGTTCAAAGTCGCCCATTTACGTATTGTACATATCAACCACAAATTCGGTACTCTTCGGTATATCCCTACGGCAAAGTTCCGAACCGGACCTAGCTCATTTTGAAGGTATTGACCCAAGCTATTCCCCACTTAAATATTTTTCTGGGATCCGGGCCCGTCTGGCCACCACAGAGGTTCAAAGTTGCCCATTTACGTATTTTTCATATCACCTACACATTCGGTACTTTTCGGCATATCCCTACGGCAAAAGTTCCGAACTGGACCTAGCTCAGTTGAAAGGTATTAACCCAAGCTATTCACCACTTAAATATTTTTCTGGGATCCGGGCCCGTTTGGCCACCACAGAGGTTCAAAGTTGCCCATTTACGTATTTTTCATATGACCTACACATTCGGTACCTTTCGGCATATCCCTACGGCAAAGTTCCGAACTGGACCAAGCTCATTTGAAAGGTATTAACCCAAGCTATTCCCCACTTAAATATTTTTCTGGGATCCGGGCCCGTCTGGCCACCACAGAGGTTCAAAGTTGCCCATTTACGTATTGATCATATCAACCACACATTCGGTACTCTTCGGTATATCCCTACGGCAAAGTTCCGAACCGGACCTAGCTCATTTTGAAGGTATTGACCCAAGCTATTCCCCACTTAAATATTTTTCTGGGATCCGGGCCCGTCTGGCCACCACAGAGGTTCAAAGTTGCCCATTTACGTATTTTTCATATCACCTACACATTCGGTACTTTTCGGCATATCCCTACGGCAAAGTTCCGAACTGGACCTAGCTCAGTTGAAAGGTATTATCCCAAGCTATTCACCACTTAAATATTTTTCTGGGATCTGGGCCCGTTTGGCCACCACAGAGGTTCAAAGTTGCCCATTTACGTACTTTTCATATCACCTACACATTCGGTACTCTTCGGTATATCCCTACGGCAAAGTTCCGAACCGGACCTAGCTCATTTTGAAGGTATTGACCCAAGCTATTCCCCACTTAAATATTTTTCTGGGATCCGGGCCCGTCTGGCCACCACAGAGGTTCAAAGTTGCCCATTTACGTATTTTGCATATCACCTACACATTTGGTACTTTTCGGCATATCCCTACGGCAAAGTTCCGAACTGGACCTAGCTCAGTTGAAAGGTATTATCCCAAGCTATTCACCACTTAAATATTTTTCTGGGATCCGGGCCCGTTTGGCCACCACAGAGGTTCAAAGTTGCCCATTTACGTACTTTTCATATCACCTACACATTCGGTACTCTTCGGTATATCCCTACGGCAAAGTTCCGAACCGGACCTAGCTCATTTTGAAGGTATTGACCCAAGCTATTCCCCACTTAAATATTTTTCTGGGATCCGGGCCCGTCTGGCCACCACAGAGGTTCAAAGTTGCCCATTTACGTATTTTTCATATCACCTACACATTCAGTACTTTTCGGCATATCCCTACGGCAAAGTTCCGAACTGGACCTAGCTCAGTTGAAAGGTATTAATCCAAGCTATTCACCACTTAAATATTTTTCTTGGATCCGGGCCCGTTTGGCCACCACAGAGGTTCAAAGTTGCCCATTTACGTATTTTTCATATGACCTACACATTCGGTACCTTTCGGCATATCCCTACGGCAAAGTTCCGAACTGGACCTAGCTTATTTGAAAGGTATTAACCCAAGCTATTCCCCACTTAAATATTTTTCTGGGATCCGGGCCCGTCTGGCCACCACAGAGGTTCAAAGTCGCCCATTTACGTATTGTACATATCAACCACAAATTCGGTACTCTTCGGTATATCCCTACGGCAAAGTTCCGAACCGGACCTAGCTCATTTTGAAGGTATTGACCCAAGCTATTCCCCACTTAAATATTTTTCTGGGATCCGGGCCCGTCTGGCCACCACAGAGGTTCAAAGTTGCCCATTTACGTATTTTTCATATCACCTACACATTCGGTACTTTTCGGCATATCCCTACGGCAAAAGTTCCGAACTGGACCTAGCTCAGTTGAAAGGTATTAACCCAAGCTATTCACCACTTAAATATTTTTCTGGGATCCGGGCCCGTTTGGCCACCACAGAGGTTCAAAGTTGCCCATTTACGTATTTTTCATATGACCTACACATTCGGTACCTTTCGGCATATCCCTACGGCAAAGTTCCGAACTGGACCAAGCTCATTTGAAAGGTATTAACCCAAGCTATTCCCCACTTAAATATTTTTCTGGGATCCGGGCCCGTCTGGCCACCACAGAGGTTCAAAGTTGCCCATTTACGTATTGATCATATCAACCACACATTCGGTACTCTTCGGTATATCCCTACGGCAAAGTTCCGAACCGGACCTAGCTCATTTTGAAGGTATTGACCCAAGCTATTCCCCACTTAAATATTTTTCTGGGATCCGGGCCCGTCTGGCCACCACAGAGGTTCAAAGTTGCCCATTTACGTATTTTTCATATCACCTACACATTCGGTACTTTTCGGCATATCCCTACGGCAAAGTTCCGAACTGGACCTAGCTCAGTTGAAAGGTATTATCCCAAGCTATTCACCACTTAAATATTTTTCTGGGATCTGGGCCCGTTTGGCCACCACAGAGGTTCAAAGTTGCCCATTTACGTACTTTTCATATCACCTACACATTCGGTACTCTTCGGTATATCCCTACGGCAAAGTTCCGAACCGGACCTAGCTCATTTTGAAGGTATTGACCCAAGCTATTCCCCACTTAAATATTTTTCTGGGATCCGGGCCCGTCTGGCCACCACAGAGGTTCAAAGTTGCCCATTTACGTATTTTGCATATCACCTACACATTTGGTACTTTTCGGCATATCCCTACGGCAAAGTTCCGAACTGGACCTAGCTCAGTTGAAAGGTATTATCCCAAGCTATTCACCACTTAAATATTTTTCTGGGATCCGGGCCCGTTTGGCCACCACAGAGGTTCAAAGTTGCCCATTTACGTACTTTTCATATCACCTACACATTCGGTACTCTTCGGTATATCCCTACGGCAAAGTTCCGAACCGGACCTAGCTCATTTTGAAGGTATTGACCCAAGCTATTCCCCACTTAAATATTTTTCTGGGATCCGGGCCCGTCTGGCCACCACAGAGGTTCAAAGTTGCCCATTTACGTATTTTTCATATCACCTACACATTCAGTACTTTTCGGCATATCCCTACGGCAAAGTTCCGAACTGGACCTAGCTCAGTTGAAAGGTATTAATCCAAGCTATTCACCACTTAAATATTTTTCTTGGATCCGGGCCCGTTTGGCCACCACAGAGGTTCAAAGTTGCCCATTTACGTATTTTTCATATGACCTACACATTCGGTACCTTTCGGCATATCCCTACGGCAAAGTTCCGAACTGGACCTAGCTTATTTGAAAGGTATTAACCCAAGCTATTCCCCACTTAAATATTTTTCTGGGATCCGGGCCCGTCTGGCCACCACAGAGGTTCAAAGTCGCCCATTTACGTATTGTACATATCAACCACAAATTCGGTACTCTTCGGTATATCCCTACGGCAAAGTTCCGAACCGGACCTAGCTCATTTTGAAGGTATTGACCCAAGCTATTCCCCACTTAAATATTTTTCTGGGATCCGGGCCCGTCTGGCCACCACAGAGGTTCAAAGTTGCCCATTTACGTATTTTTCATATCACCTACACATTCGGTACTTTTCGGCATATCCCTACGGCAAAAGTTCCGAACTGGACCTAGCTCAGTTGAAAGGTATTAACCCAAGCTATTCACCACTTAAATATTTTTCTGGGATCCGGGCCCGTTTGGCCACCACAGAGGTTCAAAGTTGCCCATTTACGTATTTTTCATATGACCTACACATTCGGTACCTTTCGGCATATCCCTACGGCAAAGTTCCGAACTGGACCAAGCTCATTTGAAAGGTATTAACCCAAGCTATTCCCCACTTAAATATTTTTCTGGGATCCGGGCCCGTCTGGCCACCACAGAGGTTCAAAGTTGCCCATTTACGTATTGATCATATCAACCACACATTCGGTACTCTTCGGTATATCCCTACGGCAAAGTTCCGAACCGGACCTAGCTCATTTTGAAGGTATTGACCCAAGCTATTCCCCACTTAAATATTTTTCTGGGATCCGGGCCCGTCTGGCCACCACAGAGGTTCAAAGTTGCCCATTTACGTATTTTTCATATCACCTACACATTCGGTACTTTTCGGCATATCCCTACGGCAAAGTTCCGAACTGGACCTAGCTCAGTTGAAAGGTATTATCCCAAGCTATTCACCACTTAAATATTTTTCTGGGATCTGGGCCCGTTTGGCCACCACAGAGGTTCAAAGTTGCCCATTTACGTACTTTTCATATCACCTACACATTCGGTACTCTTCGGTATATCCCTACGGCAAAGTTCCGAACCGGACCTAGCTCATTTTGAAGGTATTGACCCAAGCTATTCCCCACTTAAATATTTTTCTGGGATCCGGGCCCGTCTGGCCACCACAGAGGTTCAAAGTTGCCCATTTACGTATTTTGCATATCACCTACACATTTGGTACTTTTCGGCATATCCCTACGGCAAAGTTCCGAACTGGACCTAGCTCAGTTGAAAGGTATTATCCCAAGCTATTCACCACTTAAATATTTTTCTGGGATCCGGGCCCGTTTGGCCACCACAGAGGTTCAAAGTTGCCCATTTACGTACTTTTCATATCACCTACACATTCGGTACTCTTCGGTATATCCCTACGGCAAAGTTCCGAACCGGACCTAGCTCATTTTGAAGGTATTGACCCAAGCTATTCCCCACTTAAATATTTTTCTGGGATCCGGGCCCGTCTGGCCACCACAGAGGTTCAAAGTTGCCCATTTACGTATTTTTCATATCACCTACACATTCAGTACTTTTCGGCATATCCCTACGGCAAAGTTCCGAACTGGACCTAGCTCAGTTGAAAGGTATTAATCCAAGCTATTCACCACTTAAATATTTTTCTTGGATCCGGGCCCGTTTGGCCACCACAGAGGTTCAAAGTTGCCCATTTACGTATTTTTCATATGACCTACACATTCGGTACCTTTCGGCATATCCCTACGGCAAAGTTCCGAACTGGACCTAGCTTATTTGAAAGGTATTAACCCAAGCTATTCCCCACTTAAATATTTTTCTGGGATCCGGGCCCGTCTGGCCACCACAGAGGTTCAAAGTCGCCCATTTACGTATTGTACATATCAACCACAAATTCGGTACTCTTCGGTATATCCCTACGGCAAAGTTCCGAACCGGACCTAGCTCATTTTGAAGGTATTGACCCAAGCTATTCCCCACTTAAATATTTTTCTGGGATCCGGGCCCGTCTGGCCACCACAGAGGTTCAAAGTTGCCCATTTACGTATTTTTCATATCACCTACACATTCGGTACTTTTCGGCATATCCCTACGGCAAAAGTTCCGAACTGGACCTAGCTCAGTTGAAAGGTATTAACCCAAGCTATTCACCACTTAAATATTTTTCTGGGATCCGGGCCCGTTTGGCCACCACAGAGGTTCAAAGTTGCCCATTTACGTATTTTTCATATCACCTACACATTCGGTACCTTTCGGCATATCCCTACGGCAAAGTTCCGAACTGGACCAAGCTCATTTGAAAGGTATTAACCCAAGCTATTCCCCACTTAAATATTTTTCTGGGATCCGGGCCCGTCTGGCCACCACAGAGGTTCAAAGTCGCCCATTTACGTATTTTCAATACCCATAATCCAAGATCCTTATAGTCACGTTAATCTCTACACCCAATTTTATATACTACAGAGTCTATAATACCGTTGCATTTGGGGTATTGAAACACCAGGGGTGTAACTGTCATCTGAGCGGTCTCCCGTAGGTTTTCACAATATATTTATTCTTTTTTTGGCTTTCCATAGATATTTCTTTTTATATTTTGGAATATTTTAGAGTGGCCGGCTTTAGTTTTAGTTTTATATATAATATATTAAATTAAATCTTTGTTGAATATTTGATGTCGTTTTATTGATAAAAATCTTTATTACATAAAGACAAATATGCAACTTATATAAGGGTTTATATTCGAGGACAACGAGAATTTACGACAGCTTGAAGGGGTCATAAAACAATTTGCGGAGTAATTTTTCACTCCTGTTAACTATGAAATCATACTTTTTAATGATTTTCAACTAAACTTTGATATTGAACCGACTGCTAGCCACCGGTTGTATATTGAATATCGAATATCAAATAACAAACCGGCATTTAACTTCACTTACATATTTAAAACGTAATGAAATGCTTTTAAAATCAGTACAAGCCGCGAAACTGTCGAATTCCGCTGTTAAACTATATATAACTAAGAATTAGCGATTTTTGGAACGTTTGAGTCTTTTGCATTTTTTTGGTTTTTAGACATTTCGTCAAAATTGGCTGCTGGAAAAAAGTGGCTGCTAACTTGATTGGCCGATAAAAGTGGCTGCCAGCTTGAGTCTGGTTATTTTTATAGGTAACAGTAAATCGGTTTCAGGGAGTTTTCTATCATCATATTTGAAGTTTGCTGTCGGAAGTTATGAAATAATAAATAGCCCACACCCCTATATTTTCTTCTACAACAAAGATAGAAAATTGTTAAATAACAAAAATACTGAACTCCGAGGAAAATTCAAAACGGATATTCCCTTATCAAATGGCAAAATTAAAAGCTCAAACACATCAAACGCATGAGACAATTATCTTCGTAAGTCGTTTGATCACACATCCTTAGTGATGAGTCAAATATTTATATCATATGACAACTTTGCAACTAGCTATGCAAGCTGCACATTATATTATTTTTTTGTCTTCCTCTGTAAATTATGGATTGCGAACTAGATATTTGTCATAGATACTTTAGCTTAAAGAAAATAAGTAGGTTATATAATTAGCTTCCACAAGTCAACTTTATGTTTCAAAGTATGTTTTCTGAAGAGTTATAGAGTTCTTACGTACTATACATCCAGCTGAAGACAACTTAATTCAACATGGCCTACAATAATTTGACGCTGAACTTAAATGGACACTTTATTACCAGAAATTCAGTCATCTAAAAAAAATATGAAAAATATCTTCTTACCTTTTCTAAAAAGATTTGAATATCAGACAGTCCAAAAACATTCCGACTCAAAAATTTTTATAAATAATGGATTAATGCCTAAAAATATACACAACTAATTCTAATCAAGTAATGAAAGCCGATATGGAATTAAAATTTAAACATCTTACACGGTAATTTCACAGGTTTAATCCTTAATAAGTTCATACTGGGATTTTGTTATTCACACTTTCACCTCCTTAATTGACATTACAAGACATGTACAAATTGGCTTCACAAATTGAATTACCAAAACCAGCAGAGTACCGGTATTTGTTTTACCATGTTGAGTATAAAATCATTCTTCAATGATAACAATTTTTTTTTCAATAGTCTTCTCTGTTTGCAATCTTTGCCAAATTTGGTTAAACTCACCGCAATCAAGATTTGAAGATTTGAGGGTTAAACTTTTAGTCATTTATTTTTTTAAGGGGGAGGCTTTATACGTGGTTGCTTTGTCAGTATAATTATACTAGTATTACTAGTATGTGTCTATAAGTTTTAATTTGGATAATCAGAAAAGGTCATTTGAACAATAAAATCAACTTTGATGTAGCACTGCAAGAAAACAGTTGCATTTATATGTTGGACCTCTTCAGAAAGAATCAAGAAAAAATATCCCTTTTAATTAGTCTGGCGTGAGTGCCAATTTTGTTAAAACAGATTAGAAAGTCTGTATAGTAGGTCTTGTACAAGAGGAAATGTTGTAACTCCCTGTATTTTGAAAGATTATAAACCTTTAACAATGTATGTAACGAGGTTGTGTGTCAAATTAAGGTGATAATATTTATACGCAACCCGTTAAATTGTAAAGGATACAGCTACTTTTCAGTCGTAATTGTTGCAGAGATGTCTTACCACAGCATAATGATTGATTAATAATACAAACATCATTTGTCGATATGCCGATTGAGCTCAACAGGATCTTAGGCTTATTATACACTTTTTTTTAATACTAATCGTAAATTTTAATATGATGTGCTTCTTTCGCTTTGAGAATAAACCCATGCTATAAATCCAATAAAATTTGCTTGCACTAGCGTATATTGCCTACTGCGGAATTTTGAATTTGATCAAATTGGCATGCATTTAATATATTTCATTAATTTGAAACACTTCCAGACTCTTAAATATTGCACATATTGTTACTTATCATTTATTATGACTATAATGTGTTGCAATTCGAAATTGACATATTTGACCTAGATACAACAACCGTTTATACTGGCTTTTCAAAATGCATTCCTCCGAAAAATGTCAGCCATTTGCTTGTTTTCAAACAAAAAAAGGAGCTTCATGCAAGAGCCTACACAAACGCTCTTCACTTACACACATCGAACATAGAGTCCTAATCAGAATCGAAATAGTTGATGCAAGCTATTCTTTATTATCGCTCTCTAGCCCATGTAGAATTTAGAAATGTTTGTACATAAGTGCCTCATTAGGCTACTTAAGGCTGAATATTTGGTCATTTTTATTTTGTGTTGTTTTTATAATTGTTGGTTTACATAAACATGGAGGTTAAAGGCATGTAGTTATTATATATTACCAATACATATATATATGTCTGATCAAATATGTGACACTATAATAAAATAAATCATTATTATCATCGATCGGGCAAAAACAATCACGAATATATTTTAAAATGCCTACCCATGTTGAAACTATAATAAAGTATAGTTTGCATTAATAATTTCTTAATTTTTCCTGGAGTCTAAAAAAGGTTATGTATTTTCAACACATATAAAAGATCTACCACAAATACCAATTTCAACTGATAAAGAGAAGTAAATTCAAGTAATCATATGCTAGTGTTTTTTAGTGTCCCTAATCATCTTCCTTTAATTGTTACCAAAGGCAAATAAAAGACCATACCATAAAAAAACAGCCTGTAATTCAGTGGTTGTCGTTTGTTTATGTGTTACATATTTGTTTTTCGTTAATTTTTTTTACATAAATAAGGCTGTTTTGTGTTCTCGTTTGAATTGTTTTACATTATCTTATCGGGGCCTTTTATAGCTGATTATGCGGTATGGGCTTTGATCATTGTTGAAGGCCGTACGGTGACCTATAGTTGTTAATGTCTGTGTCATTTTGGTGTTTGTGAATAGTTGTCTCATTGGCAATCATACCACATCTTCTTTTTTTATAAAAACAATAATTCTCTCTTTCATTACAGTTTCACAATTTACTCAACTATAAAAGTATAATAATAATAGATAAGAGCATAAGTATAAAAGAAGTAACACATATTACCGTACAAACATTATACTGTCTAAATTTGATGACTGCGCAGCAACATACAGTTGAGTTTCATACACCAACTTCATACTCAGAGCAGGAAGACACACTCGTGTACATTGCTTTTATATTAGTTGATATTTACCAGAACACATACATATATTTATTGGAATAATTTTTAAATGTCAAAGCATCAATACATGTAGTTTATTTATAGCTTTAGTTTTAAATCATGTTCAGAAATTTAGGATACACATGCTTCCTCTATCCACAGTATAGTACAATAAAAGAAGAAGAATATCACCATCTCTGCGCGATAATTCAAAACAGAAATTATATGAGTTAACACAACGTTGACACATGCACTTGTTTAAGAATTTATTTTTCTTATATGCCTTAATATAAAAAGGACATTTTTTTCTGAGACAAGACTTAGTGCCTGTGAACGTTAATGATTTCGTGGTGGTCTAGGTAGGATTTTACACTTCTATCTATAGAACATATTGCAGTTATCACTGTGATATAAACATGTGTTTAAATTTATTAAGAGGGGTCTATTCTTTAGACTAATCCGAATGTCAACTTGATGGAATACAGTAGACAAACGTATGACTATATTATATCTAAAAATATTCTTTAATATGTTGCACATTGAATTAAAAGCCTACTATTCCTCTAGATGTTTGCATTCGCAAAACACGGTCCGATTTAAAAACTCCGAAACTTTAGGTCATTTTATATTACATACACAAACAAGTTGATAACATTGTCATACACTTGAATATTGTCATGTACGGAGGCCGGTTAGTGTCAGGGTAGAGGTTTTTTTAAGCTGTTATAACGACTTAGCTAAATTGTTTTAGCTAAGTTGTTATAACGATTTAACATATTTATCTTGTTATAACAACTTGGCTTACTTGTTATAACGACTTAGCTTACTTGTTTAAACGACTGTCATGTATTTACTGTGGGTGAAGAATTTATACTGAGACGAATATTTTGTTTTGGCTGCAGGAAAAACAACCACAATACGTTGTTTGCTTCCCAAATGGATATCCTTAAAACTGTAAAATGAATCCGTACTTTTGATTGGCTGACAACAAGCGACAGGCATTAGATAATAAGATTTTATTTCCCAATAGAATAAATCTTTTCTAGCGATGTGCTTCCCGTGACGACGTCACAACAATGCATAGAAAAACAAACGATAAATGTGATATAACTCGTAATTTCACGATTGAAGCATAAACATGTAATTATAAGAATTGAATGCCTCTTATTGTAATTCTATAGGGTTGTAAAATAAAATGTTATCCAATAAAATATAGTAGTTATTGAATTTTAATATATATTTTATGACTTGACTTTGTAATCGACTTCTACATTAATTAAATTACACCGTGATGACGAATCATGGTTGATTACACGTGTTTAATATGCTAGCTTTCATATACGATCATATATCTACAGAATGTGTCCTGAGGATTTTTGCTTAAATATTTACTGTAAATACAAGTATGGACACAGACGCAAATTGTCAGTGGGGTTAAAGGTCGTTACAAATGTATTGAAAGCTAGACTGGAAATGTGTATTAACAAATTGATCGAGTTGATGTGTACATGTCTTCATTCAAATGCATTGACTGATAAAAAAGGGGGCTTCAACTTCCACCCCTCTCTATGAATTAGTTGTTTGAGTGTTTGAATATGGAGTTTGTTAATAAATAGCTGCACTGTAAGCGCATGATATGTCTTGATTCCTTTTAAGCTTGCTTAAAGGTTTAACTATTTTGTTTTGTACAATTATTAGTCTATTTGTTTTCTCATTTCATTTGTTTTATATTTGTCATTTTAAAGTCATAAGAAACCTCAAATCAAAAAAAAAGTAATGCATATGTTTTTTTATAACTCAATCGATAGTTTTCCTTGTAAAACATATGTACAAATACTTTTTTCTGAAGAAAATTCTTTAATTTATTCATATTTAGAAGAAGTTTACTTTATTTGAATTGCTTCCTTCCAGCAAGCAATTCCCCCGATATATTTTCCGTATGCAAGGTGACCTCAGTGTGACCCATCTCGTAAAAATTCGGTGACCACAATACGCATGGATGTCCTTAAAATAAACTATTATCTGAATTTACATGTTAAACACGTGCTCAATTTCCATGCTTTTTTGTTTATTTTTCGTCAATTGATGACTAACAGGTGACAATCGTTAAACTTCGGCTTCAAAACACGAACTTTAATTACCTGCCATATTTTCACAACAACACTGACAGATTGAAAAACGATTATACGAAGTTTACACGAAAAAACTGATAAATTGGAGCACAGAAGACTAAGTTTATGATGTTTGTATGCATTGGTTTAAGAATTGAAGAACATTATTTTTCACCTGTCACTCGTTTCTTATGACTTTAAGGTCTTTTATAGCTGACTGTGCTGTATGAGCTTTTGTCATTGTTGAAGGCTATTTGGGGACCTGTAGTTGTTAATCTTGTTTTAAATTTTGAAATGTAGCTGAAGTCAACAGACATAGACAATTCATCCAAGTTTTATAAAATGATGTGGAAGTGTTTATGTGAATTATTGAGATGGGAAATGAGGAAAGTGTCAAAGTGACAACAACCCAACCATAGAGTAGACAACAGCTGAAGGCCTCCAATGGGTTTTCAATGTAGCCAGAAACTCCTGCACTTATACATGTAGGTGTCCAAAAACTATAAAATCCCTTCTTTTTTTTAGCATATATAAAAATTCATAACAGAAATGTATAATCTGAAATTTATTACAATCAAAAGGGACCTTAGGTCAATAGTGTAAACAATTCACCAAAGTTTAATTAAAGGAGATGGATGCATTTTTGTGTTTTTGTTCAAAATTGGAAAATTCTCTTTTTTCAGGATAAAATCTCTCTTCATAACATGGAAATGAAAATTCTGAAATTTATAAAATCGATGTGGAGCTAATGTCAATAGATATAAACATTTCAACAAAGTTTCTTGAAAGTAGGGGAAAGTGTTTTCTAGTTATTGTCTGAAGTGTGGATGATGGACTGATAGACAACAGTATACTATAATATGTTGTGTGTGAGACATTGGTATAATAAAACGGGACAATCCTGTGCAATTGAATATTTCTGGCTATTGGCAATACTGTGCAATTAAAAATTTCTTGCTATTGCACAATATTGTGCAATTAGATATTTCTTGCTATTGTGCAATACTGTGCAATTAAAAATGTCTTGCTATTGCACAATACTGTGCAATCGGAGATTTCTTGCTATTGTGCAATTGAACATTTCTTGCTATTGAACAATACCGTGCAATTGAAGATTTCTTGCTATTGCAGAATACTGCGCAATTGAAAATTTCTTGCTATTGCACAATACTTAGTTTAATAATTTTTGACCCCGATTTGGACCAACTTGAAAGCTGGGCCCATAATCAAAAATCTAAGTACATGTTAAGACTCACCATATCAAAGAACCCCAAGAATTCAATTTTTATTAAAATCAAGCTTATTTTAATTTTGGACCCTTTGGACTTTAATGTAGACCAATTAGAAAACAGGACCTAAAATTAAGAATTTGGACACGGTTAGATTTGGCATATCAAAGAAGCACAATAATTCATTTTTTTTGATGAAATCAAACAAAGTTTAATTTTGGCCCCTTATTCCTTGGGTCCCAAGGAATAAAACTCCCAAAATCAATCCAAACCTTCCTTTAGTGGTCATAAACCTTTATAGATTTCTAGTAACTTATACTAAAGTTATTGTTCAAAAACCAAGAAAAATGCTTATTTGGGGCCTGTTTTTGGCCCCTAAATCCTACACTGTTGAAACTAAAATTACCAAAATCTATCCCAAGCCTCCTTATGTAGCCATAGACCTTATGTTAAAATATCATAGATTTCTGTTTACTAATACTTAAGTTATAGAGCAAAAACCAAGAACAATGCTAATTTGGCCCCTTATTCCTAAACTGTGGAGACCAAAATAACCAAAATCAATCCCAGCCTTCCTTTCATGGTCATAAATCTTGTGTCTAAATTTCATATATTTCTATTTTACTTTTACTGAAGTTAGAGTGCGAAAACCGAATGTCTTTGGATGAAGACAATGATGCCAACGTGATACCAATGTACAATAAAAAGTTTTCAATTTTTGCGGTCGTATAAAACTGATCTCAAATCAAATTTTTAATGGAGTTTGCAACAATAATTATTCAACTACTCATTTTAATACATCATAAAGTATTAAAGTATAAATGTCATACAGTCATGGTGATGATGCCTCCGCTAGCATATAACGTTATAAAATTACATAAATCAAGAACTTTAAAAGTGAAGCTGCTAAAAATTGAACTTAAACCGAGTTTAGAGGTAATAATCATTATATACACATTTCACTAAATTTAGTTGAGACAAACTTGAGAAATTTTTCCATTTGTGAAAGGGGATAACCCTAGAATGATAATCAAAGTGCTTGTAATCACTGAATGGCTATTAAAGACTGCTTAAATTTATCAGTTGGTAGTAAAGTGAATTTTGCATTGTATATTGTATATATAGCATTATTTCAAGTCGATTCAACTACTATTCTGGACAGAGAAAGATAACTCCAATTTTCAAAGAAGATTTCATAAAGCAATAGTTTTAGGTAGTTCAACAACCATTCTGGACAAAGAAAGATAACTCCAATTTATTGTCTTGAATCTACAAAAATGTTTGTTTTTGGCCCTCAATTCCTCAACTGTTTGCCCCATAACCCATAAAATAGACCCCAAACTTCTACTTATGGTATTAAATATTATGGTACAGTTTCAGAACAATTGAAATACTTATACACAACTTTTTGTACTGACACAAGATTAATGCGTGTTTTGGGTACCTTTGGAACCCTTATTCATAAACCTTAGGGACTATATATATATAACCGCCCCAAAACAATCCCAAGCTTCCTTTTATGATTATAAATATTATGTTATAATTCTATGGCTTCCTTTTTACTTATACTAAGTTATTATCTGGAAACCATCCGTCTTGGAAAGACGACGACAGGATACCTACATGTATTTCAACTGCCAAAATTTTTGTGGTGGTATAAAAATTTCAAATATGTACAATGAAATATAGTTTTAGAAATTGATAAGCCTAGCTAGGCCTTATAATTTTTTCCCCACATAGTTGTAGGACCATTTACACTCAAGACCGAGTCATCAGTAGGCAGTACAGTCTACAGATGTATTAAAACAACCTAGCTAGTAGTGGGAGTAGCATTCTCGGGTAAATTTGATCTTTTTTTTTTATAATATGTTTGGTTCAAATCAAAATAGAATGCTTTTATCTCCTGAATACTTACATTGTAAATAGAGGTGGTACTACTTTGACAATTCCTTGTACATGAGAGTTTTCTGTCAAATCTTTATTTCACAAAGAATGAATTGCATAACAATGAACTGAGCTCAAAGCCAAGTACTTTAATATTACACTTAGACAAAGAGCTAAATCCAGTGATATACTTTGTACTACAGGTCCTTCATTAACATCCATTGACCAAAACCATATCTCAACAACATTCCATACTACATGGTTGGATTCGGAAGTCCTGAAAAAGACATGATGTTTTTAATCATATTTTATTAAGTATATATACACAGGTTAAAATTTTCTTGTGGTATAATCATTCCGTATCTAGCAACTATCAATTTGCTTAATGCACATATTGATATATGTTGAGTGTACCTCTGTTGGAAATAAGAACACTCAAACCTCCACCTAGTTTTAGTCAATGGACAAAACATTCAAAACTAAAATATTATCTAAGACTTTTCAGTGTCTATTTACCATTGCCACTGAATCAGTGATATATGTATTGTACACATAATTATATACATGCAAGACTAAAATTATAAAGTACATATATAAGACTAAAAATTTGCCTTTGAACAATTCACTATGCTGTTGAATAATAATCCTCTCAAAAAAATATTTGAAGAAATTTTATTTTTATTTATGAAATCTGAAATGAGAAAAACTTTCCCTTATATATATTCCAAAACTGGTCTCAATTCAAATTTCTAATGGAGTTTGCAACATAACTGCTCATTTAAATACATCATAAAATATTAAAATGTGTGTAAAAAAAGTGCTTGTTATCACTGAATGGTAAAGATTGTTTTAATTTATCAGTTGGTAGTAATGGTGAAAATACATTGATTATTGTATAAAACAATGATTTAAGTTGATTCAACTACTATTCTGGACAAAGAAAGATCACTCAAATTTACAAAGAATATTGAAAATATCTTGCTATTGCACAAATATCTATTCTGGACAAAGAAAGATAACTCCAATTGAAAATTGATTGCAATTGCACAATATTGTGAAGTTAGATATTTCTTGCTATTGTGCAATACTGTCAATTGAAAATATCTTGCTATTGCACAAATATCTATTCCTGACAAAGAAAGATAACTCCAATTGAAAATTGATTGCTATTGCACAATATTGTGAAATTAGATATTTCTTGCTATTGTGCAATACTGTCAATTGAAAATATCTTGCTATTGCACAAATATCTATTCCGGACAAAGAAAGATAACTCCAATTGAAAATTGATTGCTATTGCACAATATTGTGAAATTAGATATTTCTTGCTATTGTGCAATACTGTCAATTGAAGATTTCTAGCTATTGAACAATACTGTGCAATTGAAAATTTCTTGCTATTGAACAATACTGTACAATTGAAGATTTCTTGCTATTGCTAAATACTGTGCAATTGAAAATTTCTTGCTATTGCACAATACTTTATAATATAATAATTTTGAATCCTGATTTGGACCAACTTGAAAACTTTGCTTATAATCAAAAATCTAAGTACATGTTTAGAAGAAGCCCAAGAATTTATTTTTTATTAAAATCAAACTTAGTTTAATTTTGGACCCTTTGGCCCTTAATGAAGACCAATTTGAAAACGGGACCAACAATTAAGAATCTACTAACACAGTTAGATTTGGCATATCAAAGAACCCCTATTGTTCAATTTTTGATGAAATCAAACAAAGGTTTAATTTTGGACCCCGATTTGGACCAACTTGAAAACTGGGCCAATAATAAAAAATCTAAGTACATTTTTAGATTTAGCATATCAAAGAACCCCAAAGATTCAATTTTTGTTAAAATCAAACTAATTTTAATTTTAGATCCTTTGAACCTTAATGTAGACCAATTTGAAAACGAAACCAAAAATTAAAAATCTACATACAATTAAATTTGGCATATCAATAACCCAAATTATTCAATTTTTGATGAAATCAAACAAAGTTTAGTTTTGGACCCTTTGGGCCCTTTATTCCCAAACTGTAGGGACCAAAACTCCCAAAATCTATCCCAACCTTTCTTTTGTGTTTATTAACCTTGTGTTTAAATTTCATTGATTTCTATTCACTTATACTAAAGTTATTGTGCAAAAACCAAGAATAATGCTTATTTGGGCCCCTTTTTGGCCCCTAATTCCTAAACAGTTAAAACAAAAACTCCCAAAATCAATCACAACCTTCCATTTGTGGTCATGAAGCTTGTGTCAAAATTTCATAGATTTCTATTTACTTAAACTAAAGTTATAGTGCGAAAACGAAGAAAATGCTTATTTAGGCCCTTTTTGGCCCCTTATTCCTAAAATATTGAGACCAAAACTACCAAAATCAATCCCAGCCTTCATTTGTGGTCATAGACTTTGTGTTATAATTTCATAGATTTTTATTCACTTATACTAAAGTTAGAGTGCGAAAACTAAAAGTATTTGGACGACGAGGACGCCAACGTGATAGCAATATACGACGAATTTTTTTTCAAATTTTGCAGTCGTATAAAAATCGAACAATATATCTGAAATATTTCAAATGCATGTACATGAAATAATATAAATCTCTAAAATTCACCATATTGTTCCCTTTTTCATCTTCTGTTCAATACTGTATATCCAGTGGCGGATCTAGAAATTTTCTTAAGTGGGTGTCCACTGACTGACCTAAGAGGGGGCTCACTTAAGTCATGATTCAGTGATTCCCTATATAAGCAACCATATTTTTTTCTCAAAAAGCAGCCCCCCCCCCCTAAATCCGCCTCTGATATCAATCTCTAGATGTCTTTCAATTGCATTCAGTTAAGTGTGGGTTGATTACTGTAAATACAAGAAATGAATATGCATTACAATTACATTACGTCTGTGCGCAACTTTCGATAACATTTGCGCTCATTCATTTAACAGGTAAACGCAGGTTAATTTTGTGTTTTTGATAATCTATTTGAAATCAAATGAACAGTTTTGCATCGTGTTTAATGTCAATTTCTAGGTTAACCATTAGCTGCATATACACTATTATACAGCAAAAGTCTCCTTACTTATTTTTTGTTGAGGAATATCTTTCTGAGTTAATAATAATGTAACATATACTAAACGACACAAAATGATACATTAGAGTGAGAGAAAAAACATGAGAGAAAATACATTGCACATTGTAATAACACCGTAAAATGCTTGCCTATATACGAATGTGTATATGATTTTAATCCCTTTCAAAGCGCAGTAATCCATAGATAGAATAGTTTATGATCGTTATTTCGGATTCGCAGTATTACGGTAAGCCTTAATGAAAGTAGCTGTTTAGACCAAGGAGGTTGTATGAGAAATTTTTGAGGAAAGTGTCCTTCAGCTTATCAACTTACAAATTATACGTTATAATTTATATTTCTTTTTATATAGTATTTCTGTAATCAATTAGCTTTTTGTTAAGGATAATCTTTTAATTTTCATTTGCCTATTTTTAATGAATTGTTTGTAGTGTTTGTAGTTTATTGCATACGTTACGCCAATAATGCTCCTTAAGCAACTGAAATATTCAACTAGTGCTTGAGGATTTAAAGATACTTTAACTTCTTCATATCAGTAAAACAAAAATGGATACTTTGTAGAAACCCGAATTAAAGCAACTGATTTTGCAGGGTTTTTTAATAACCCATCTTTTGTGTGTCCCATCATTCCTCAAAGAAGCGTCCGGCTCTAATTCCAGTATTTCAGTGTTCTTATGTAATAATTTGGTTCCTTGTTTTGATATTTTAAGCCTTAGATTTAGGCCTATGAAATTACTCAAGTAATCTGATAGTTATCTCAGAGTTCATGCACATACTATCAATACCACTATCACCTATAAGTATAACAACAATCGAAGAACATTTATATTCAAATAAAATGTAAACAACCAATGCTTTTTTAACAATGCCAGCATCTTCAACCTTGATCTATACCAGCTACAAGACGTTTAATCGATGATTTATATTTTTCAAGGCAAAAGGTCTATTCCCGGTTGAAACGGAGTCAGTGCATCGAATATTTTGTTGGTTTACAGAAACATGGAGGTTAATGTTAGGTAGGTATATACTACCAATACATACCAGTGTTTGTTTTATAATTTGTAACATGGTGATCTGTGATTTCTATCGATCACAATGAATTGAAACAGTTCTCAGCCATGCATAAAAAGGTCATATAAATGGCAATGCCACTAGAATTTGATATATGCTTGATGGAGGATAGTTTTTAATGTAAGGAGTGTTATACCTAGTGATTTTACAAAAACAAAAAAACAAAATACAACGTAGGCTAATGAAAACGTCAAAGACTTTGTTGAAGGAAAAGATTTCAGAAAATGTGTACCTTATACCCAGAAAGTTTCAGAATGTTTACTATGATCATTATCAGGACAATTCGCCAAACTTTCAACCTTGCCTCCGATTTTGAAAAGAGCACCATCAACATATCCTGTTGAAAATTAATAAATTATACCCGTATTGGTAATGATAATTTTTATTAATCAGACATTATTTGACAGATTCACATATTTATCATCAAAGTCTTATTGGTACTTCTGGTGATTTTATTGTTCAAGGATTTCCTGTACGCTTTATGTTAAATAACAAATAAATGTCCCTAAAACCACCTCAATTGAATTTACAGAAATACTATTAGATAAATCAGACATAATTCATAAAAGACAATAACTGTATAATAAGACGCTGCCACCAAAGACACTTTTAAATGTGATGCGAACATAAGATTAATTTAGCATACAAATATGTTTGTCAAGAATACGAATGTAGGTGACAAGGTGTCAGTTAGACCACTATTCTGAAGATAGCTAGGAGTTCCACCCAGTATTACAGCTATAGGTCATCACAACTTCAGCAACCTTCAACTTTGGAGGAATACAAGGTTCAAGAACAGACTTGTTATGACTTTCAGAGACTCAAAGGAAAACAAGATCAGCAAGGCTGGAATCGGGGGCACTTACTTGGCGGAAATGGTCAGCGAGAACTACAGTAGATCAAGCATACAGTATTCTTCTTCAGAAAGACATAGTAGGCAACTCCTGTACTGGTAGACAAGGCTTCAGAATTTCACATTTCCAACAGTGGTCAGAGAGAAGAACAGCATGGTGCAGTCAGAAATACCACAAATAGAATAAGGGCAAAGAAGGGCTTAGGCAGTAGAGCTTAGCCATCGAGAAGCATGGATGAAATGGAACTTACCAGAAATAAAGATCACACGGGCAGAAATATGGAGGATGGAACCATACATTTTTTACAATTGCTTTCAAGCTAATTTCAGTTTACTATACACTTACTTTCCCTTCAAACTTACACCAGTGGGGACTGATAGAAGAACCAATCTGCAAGTTAAGTGGCGAAAGAGGCGGTATGTCACACATACTTTCAGGCTGTAAGGTTGCTCTGACACAGGGAAGATATCGATGGCATCATTACAAGGTCCTGAAACATCTGACAGAAATCCTTGATATTGAGAGAAGGAAGAAGAGACCATCAACAAAAGAGGCAAATCAGATCAGATTCGTCTGGGAGGGAGATACTTGTCTAAACAAGCTGGGTCATCCAAAATGCATGACAACATGTTTTTTGGGTTTTGTGGAATGATATTTCAACATACAGTCGTTATCCAAATGGGTACTTACTGTGCACTACTATTGCTCGACTTGTTTTGTTTACTCGTATGAGGCAAGATTGACACAGACATTGACATTGACATTGACACAATTGGCTTTTCTACCTTAGGCATAGATATTACCTTAGCTGTATTTGTCAAAACTTTTAGGAATTTTGGTCCTCAGTGCTCTTCAACTTCGTTCTTTACTTGGCCATTTAAACTTTTTTGGATTCGAGCGTCACTGATGAGTCTTTTATAGACGAAACGCGCGTCTGGCGTATATAAAATATTTCGTCCTGGTATCTATGATGAATTCATTCAAATACAGAACCTTCCTTCAGACTAAATGAAAAAGCACCGTCTTTAATTATATTTTCAGTTTGTTATATTTGTGATTATTTGTTTGATTTGTCTTTGTAAATTATTACTTTTACTGTTTTTGGTATTATCCACTTGACGTGGCATGGTACTTTTGTTCAATAAATTGCAACAATCTTAAAACTAATATTTCATTACACCACATATTCCTTGCCATGACAGTGAATGCCATCCCGTCATTTTGTTATTGTAATATGGTACATTTTTATATTCTTTTTATATTTATGAGTTTGAATGTGCCTTTGGTATCTTTTGCCTTTCTCTTTGAAACAAGACATGTTTACTCTTGGTTCGTGCTGCACAGTCTTTGGTTTTGCATAGTGTTTTTTTCTGTACTGTTGTTTTTGTCTCCTTTTATTTTAGCAATGGCGTTGTCAGTTAATTTTCGACTAATGAGTTTAAATGTCCCTTTGGTATACTTCGGCTCTTGTTTTACTATGATGCCCATTTGGATTAATAGCATATGCAAAATATATACTAGTAATAACAAAAATACTAAATAAAAAAGAGATATACGTTAAACTGGACAAAATGTAACGCTTGACCACATCAACCAACGGATCATCTGGAAAATTCATGTTGCTGTCTTGGTACAGCCTTTTCCGAAGAAATTTATGGGGTGAATCTGATTTTATTACTATAAAATATTGCCAAGGATATATGGAATAAAATTGTGTGAACAGCCCAAACAGATATAAGAAGATATGGTGTGATTGCCAACCAGAGAACTCCAAACAAGAGACCAAACGACACAGAAATCAACAGCTTTTCAAAACATACTAAAATGTTATCAATTTGAATTATTTGAATACATGTTTACATTATTTTTTTAGGAGAACTAGATATTCCTGTCCGTCCTATATCTACTCTTGTACCGTAACATTACCATACACACATTTCCCGTGGCATCATCAAAAGCGATGTGTGTGAAGAAAGCACCAGCAAGATGAGAAAGAGAATAACTGTCATAACTAAAAAATACTCAGACACGGTGTATGACCACATACTGAAGAATTTAACTGCTATTGGGAAGGATGTAATAGAAGAAGTTCACGCATCGATTTTTAATGTCTTGGTTGATGTGGCTAGCCTTGGCAAACTTATATGTTCATGTCCCATATGTAGGTTTAATCATATGGTAACATACATCAGGGAGGAGCGTTGGAGGGGTGTAACTTCATCAGTTTGGTCCAGGGGTCCTACTTGAAAAGAACTTAAAGAACAAAAGCAAAGTACTCTAAATAAACGTCATCGTAAAAATAACCGAAAGCCATACTGGAATGAAGAGCTTCACGATTTATGGGATAAAGCATGCAAGGCTAAAAAGGAATGGATGAGTTTGCAAAACGAACGCTTAATCGACGCTGCGCAGTATATACGTGCATGACGGAAAAAATTGATACATATAACAGGAAATTAATACGTAGGTATCTAAGAGAACAGCAAAACCAGTTACATTATCTCGAGGGACATATTACGAAAGATTTCTGGAAAGCTAGGACTAGCAAATGAACGTAAAACGCAACTTATATATCAGGTTCGAACGGAAAACGGTGAAATAACAAATGACACTGATACCGTGCTCGAAAGGTGGAAAACAGAGCATGAATCGGCATTCAATAGCGTCGACTCGTGCAATAACTATGATGATACGTTTCTAGAAGATATAAAAAACAAAGTGCGAAATGAAAACAACTACAGAAAAGATATCGATGTAAGTGGTTTAAACCGTGAAATAAGTAGAGAAGAAGTTAAGGATGCAGTGTATAAAGCAAATCTAGGTAAAGTCATTGGTAAAGACAAAATACACAGTGAAACATTGCGGAATGATAATTGCATTGACTTGTTACATAAACTTGTTAAATTCTGTTTTACCGAAGGACAAGTACCGGAAGAATGGCTCACAGGTATAATTACTTCGATTCCGAAACTCAAAATGGATCCGTTGAACCCGTTAGTAAACCGTCCCATTTCAATTATTTCCATACCATGCAAAATATATGCAGATATATTAAATAAAAGACTTAATTTTTGGCTCGAACAAAATGACATTTTAGCGGAAGAACAAAACGGTTTCCGAAAAAACAGAAGTTGCTTAGATCATCTCTATGTGTTACAATCTATTATAAAGAACAGGAAACTTAAAAAGAAAGACACATTTGTTTGTTTCATAGATGCAAAGAGGGCATTTGACAATGTGAACCGTGATATGTTGTGGCATAAATTAATGAGTATAGGCATAAATGGGTTATTTCTAAAGGCTAAACAATCTTTATATGATGCTACTAAAAGCGCAGTGAAGCTAGGACATTATTTGACTGAAATTTTCCTGTAGATTTTTGTGTAAAATGTCGTCTTCATTATTTTCTACGTATTTGAATGACCTAGCTGAAGACATACGTGCTCTAAATATTGATGTTGACATTGATGATTTGAATGTTTCAATTTTGCTATATGCTGATGATATTGCACTTATCCCGTCAGACGAAAGGAGTCTTCAAAATATGTTCATTCATGGTATATGAAATGGAAAATGACTTCAAATGAGACCAGGACCAAAATTATACATTTTCGTTACAAAAAGGCTTCGAGATCAGACTTCAAATTTAAATGCGGTGATATGCCTATAAGCTTTGACATTGCGTACAAATATTTAGGATTATATATAAATGATTTTATGGAACACAAATCTGCAAGCTGGGCGCTTTCTGCAGTATACACTAAATTTGTATCATGTTGAGGGATGTCATTTGATGTTTATACAAAACTTTATAAAACTCTTATTGAACCCGTGCTATTACATGGAGCCGAATTATGGGAACACAAAAACTGGAGAGATGTTCAAACAATTCAGAAATAGGCATGCAGACTTTTTATGGGGTGTTCATCAAATGCTTTGCATATAGCGGTTTTAGGTGATATGGGTTTAAAAACAACAGCCGAACTGTTAGCAACGTACCGTCTATTTTTGAGAGTGCGATATACGTATGACTAGAATTACACACACATTATTATTCATCTGTGGGGTATGAATATTTCTCAATCGTGGGACAAGAAATGTTTTGAAATAGCTCATACACTTGGTATATATGATATCATAGATAGCCAATATTCCAACAGATATAAAATGTATGATATTAAAACAAAATTGTATGAAGTTAAAAAACAAGAATGGGTTGAAAATTTGTATCAAGATAGAAATGAACCAAATGGTAACAAGTTATGTACTTATAGACTTTATAAAAATATATTAGAAACAAGTTCATATCTCAAAAATGTAAATGATAGACAACATAGACGTATTTTATCTAATTTAAGAAGTGGGTCTCTACCTTTAGCTATAGAGACAGGTCGTTACAGCAAGCAAAAAACTCTTCTTAATGACAGAAAATGTAAATATTGTACAGTTGATTGTGTAGAAGACGAAAAACATTTTTAATGCATTGTGAATTTTATTCAGATCTGCGATATGGTCTATATTTGAAAACAAGTGCAATTGACCCAAATTTTTACGATTTTAATCATGACGACAAATTTATTTTTCTGATGTCACATGACTATATACAACCCGTTTTAGAAAAATCTTTATATTTTATGCAGAAAATATTGTGTATAACTATGTTTTTCTGTTTTTTTAAATGCAATTTAAGGGTTTTATATATTCATTTGAAATGAATATTAGAATAACTTTTAAACCAAAAGTGTCTCATAAGTCAGTCATGGCTGGATACCGATATTTTAACTTCGATTTAAATTTGTATTTGTATTTTTATACTAATATTATGATGTATGATATTGTTCTGAATTTGTATGTGACACTATAATAAAATATTTTGTCTGTCTGTCTGTAAGGTATACAGTATAAATGGAGAACGGAAATACTTTGAACAAATTAAATAATTTTGTTGTTCATAGTACGAGAACAGATGTGAAAAAAGTCATACTAAACACTTATCAAAGCTGGTACATATAAAAAAACAGAGAGACGAGATATAACACTAAATATGCAAATATCAAATAAAAAAATGTGATTTGTTAACTTGAAAGTATTTGGGATAAAGCAAATAAAATTCTGTAAAAATACATCATAGATTATACAAGTTACAACTAAATCTAATAATCGAAACAAGCATGTAGTTTAATCTAACAAAAATGCCAGCAAAAAGCAGTTTTTTGATGGTTGACAGTAAATGTGATGAAGTAACAATATAATATGCACTCGATTTTAAGATACACTACATATTAAGTAATAAAAATAGAAACACGAGGGTATACAACATGAAAGTAACACTATGAAAATTACATGCGTCCGAAGTGCCCTATCGACCTATCCGCTTCAGGAACACTTTAACCTAACTGATCTCGAAAATCAGATGCACATATACCGGTCGACGACAAAAGTCGTACGACCAAACGAGAAATGATAATATGAGACAAATAGGCCTAAAGGAATAAGAAAAGTATCATGACGCACAACGTCAGCACCTATACTTCATAGCTATGGGTATTATTTGTACAGTTAACACTGAATCTCATTCTGGCTACCCACGAATGATTTTTTTAAGAAAAAGTAAAATCACAAAAATACCGAACCCCAAGGAAAATTTAATCGTAAAGTCCATAATCAAACGGCAAAATCAAATGACAAAACACATCAAACGAATGGACTCTACAAAGGACTTTATGCAACAAGTGTTGTCCTTCTGTATATTATATGCACCATACTGGCTTTGTAGGTATGCGTTTTAGTTTGTAATCCGTATTTGTTTTCTATCAATCGATAATGTACTTTTGAACACCAGAATACTACTGTTGCCTTCATTTGCCTACAAAAGGGGTAATATTTTTGTATACGATGTAGTTTTGTCGTTATATTATTTGTTTGTACCATTATATGATATATGACGTGTTTTTGTTTACTTCATTACATAATGTGATCTCGTCGTTTCTATGGTCAATAAACATGAAAACGATTACATCGATTACACATCTACGTCATAGCGGATTATAATTGGCTTCTCAATAAATCAGTTTTTAAAATTTTACATTGACAGAAGGCATGCATACATATGTATTGATAGTTTTTTTTATAGGAGAGATATGTGTTCAAATTATTTACATAAGAGTAATATGTTTAATGTGAATGAATGGACGATTTTGAAGTGGGTGTAGGTGTACTTTTTTTTTACCAGGAGTGAAGGTGTAATTGAAAGAATTAGACTATGTTTTTAAATCGCTGAATGAAGGGTCGATTATGCAATTTTACCTTGTATCGTTTATTTAATTCAACACGGGTTTCTTTGATCGTGCTATTTTGATAATTTCATTAAATATGAATGACTATTTTTTTCAAAATTAAAATGCGAGTGTATTAAGTTCACTTAGCTTATGCATGAAATATTCTTATATTGTTCATATTTGTTACAAACATTTACATACTGTAACATTTCGTTAATGAAAATAAAGTATTCATTCATTCATCTTTAGTTTTCGCCAGGAAACGCTTAATTTTGTTTGTGTTCGTAGATAGTAGATGTTGTTGTGTCCTGTTAAATTGTTATACGATGATGACTGATGTTCCCATATTTTGACTATTTTATTGATTGTGACTGTTTATTTAACGCATCATGTAAATGTAACGGAATTTGATGAGACTGTTATTAAAGTGAGAGGGTTAGCGCTATAGAACCAGGTTTAATCCACCATTTTCTACATTTGAGAATGCCTGTACCAAGTCAGGAATATGACAGTTCTTGTCCATTCGTTTTTGATGCGTTTTGTTTTTTGATTTTGCCATGTGATTATGGACTTTCCAAATTGATTTTCCTCTGAGTTCAGTATTTTTGTGATTTTACTTTTTAGATATAAAATACACAACAATAGAAAATTATTTGGTGAAAATAAATATGTGTTTAGTGTTGACATGTCATCATTATACCATGAGTAACTTTGAATATTTGAGAAAAAAATCACAAGAAAGCACATTTTGTATCTACCTAAATAATGTGTTACGACTAACACAATGTTTGACATACTAGTATCCAGTCTTCAATGCTGGTAAAGGATTTTTTGTGTCCAATCAAATTGAGAATGGAAATGGGGAATGTGTCAAAGAGACAACAACCCGACCAAATAAAAAAACAACAGCAGAAGGTCACCAACAGGTCTTCAATGTAGCGAGAAATTCCCGCACCCGGAGGCCCCTAAACACATATATACTAGTTCAGTGATAATGAACGCCATACTAATTTCCAAATTGTACACAAGAATCTAAAAATTAAAATAAAACAAGACAAACAAAGGCCAGAGGCTCCTGACTTGGGACAGGCGCAAAAATGCGGCGGGGTTAAACATGTTTGTGAGATCTCAACCCTCCCCCTATACCTCTAACCAATGTAGAAAAGTAAACGCATAACAATACGCACATTAAAATTCAGTTCAAGAGAAGTCCGAGTCTGATGTCAGAAGATATAACCAAAGAAAATAAACAAAATGACAATAATACATAAATAACAACAGACTACTAGCAGTTAACTGACATGCCAGCTCCAGACTTCAATTAAACTGACTGAAAGATTATGATTTCATCATATGAACATCAGGCACAATCCTTCCCGTTAGGGGTTTAGTATCATACCATCATAACATATATGAGAAGAACATAACCCGTGTCATGCCAACAACTGTTTTTAGAATAAATGTGTTTAGTTCCGACGCAAAGACCTTATCAGTGACTCAATATTAACGCCAAAATATGCAATCTTTAATGACTTGACAACAGTATCGTAATTATATCCCTTCTTAATAAGTCTATTCAAAGGTTTTGTAAGTTTCTGAGGTGAATACTGACACCTTTGTGCTTTATAAAGAATATTTCCATAAAAAATTGGATGTGAAATACCTGAACGTATAAGAAGTCTGCATGTTGAGCTATATTTACGAATGATGTCTTTATACCGATGATAAAATTTAGTAAATGTTTTGACTAGTTTGTGATATCGAAAACCCTGGTGTAATAATTTTTCAGTAATACATAAATTTCTCTCGTTAAAATCTAAAACATTGTTACATACACGAGCGAATCGTACAAGTTGAGATATATAAACACCGTAAGATGGTGACAAGGGAACGTCACCATCTAAAAACGGATAATTAACGATAGGAAATGAAAAATCATCCCTTTTATCATAAATTTTAGTATTCAGCTTTTTTTTTATAGTGATATAGATATCAAGATCGAGGAAAGGGCAGTGGTCATTGTTAGTATTAGCTTTATTTAAAGTAAGTTCAGCAGGATAAATTTCATTAATATACATACTGAAGTCGTCATTATTGAGAGCCAAAATATCATCCAAATATCTAAAAGTATTATTAAATTTGTTTATCAGATGTTGTTTTGATGGGTCTTTGCTTATTTTTGTCATAAATTGTAACTCATAACAATACAAAAAGAGGTCCGCAATAAGTGGTGCACAGTTAGTCCCCATTGGAATTCCGATAATCTGACGATATGTTTGTCTGTCTTCAGAACTTCATTACTAAATTATAATCCTGGTACCTTTGATAACTATTTACACCACTGGTTCGATGCCTTTGCTGGTGGACGTTTCGTCCCCGAGGGTATCACCAGCCCAGTAGTCAGCACTTCGTTGTTGACATGAATTTCAATTATGTGGTCATTATTTAAATTTCCTGTTTACAAAACTTTGAATTTTTGAAAAACTAAGGCATAGATTACCTTAGCCGTATTTGGAACAACTATTTTGGAATTTTGGATCCTCAATGCTCTTCAACTTTGCATTTGTTTGGTTTATAACTATTTTGATATGAGCATCACTGATGGGTCTTATGTAGACGAAACGCGCGTCTGGCGTACTAAATTATAATCCTGGTAATCCACGAAAATCTCTTTTTTTTATATTCTAAATATTGTTTATTGTCCACTGTAACAGGTTTCATGTATGTTCAGGATGAGATACAAGAATAAAACGCCACGTCATACAATGTAACTTTCTATTTGCATTAGTTAAAAATATGGCATTAGTAATCGAAATTTTATAAAATCAACTGAATTTCGGAAAGACAGAATCTTATAAAATATACTGAAACAATTGTCCACACGTTTCCGTTGTTTTTTTCTTCTTCTTCAAATCAAGACGTTATTCAAAGCTCCATAGCCTTATGTCAAACACATGTGGAGCAGGATCGTGTTTATCATTCCGAAACACCTGAGAGCATACCTATTTTTTTTAAAGGAGTTTGTTTTGCTCATGATTTAGGGTTTATCTGTTGTTCTATGTGTTTTTAAATTTATTTCTCAATGTCTGTTATTTTTCAACGGGTTGCAGTTTTGTTTATCCTTCGTTACGCAAAACGAGTTTCACTTTCAATATTTCACATGAGGTCAGGTTCTAAGGACGCAAACGTTAAAATGACCGATTGTTACGATTTGGAGATTTCTTGATGAGGGTTAGATAAGAGTTTTGAAATGGAAGGTATTCCTTAATCAACAGATATGACTGGTACCTAGATAACGACGCATTCGGACCATCTTCTCGGTAAAACCTGTTATTATGTACGCACCCGACTGGTGTTAAATTCTACAACACATTTTTGACATTATTGATCAATACTATGCCATTTCTAAATGTTAAACTAAGTTCTTCAAAACCTGTAAATTTCTTGTAGCAACTGTTCAATTTACCAGCAATATTACTATAGCTGAGATACGAATATCTGGATGATTTATCAACAAATAACGTTTGTATCATTTGCTAATTAGTATTTTTTGTGAAACTAAATGAAGGCTTAATAAACGCATTGTCATCTACCAGAAATTAACAATAACGTAAATGACATTGTGTTCCAGTATTTTAACCAGGCTGATCATTCCATGTGTTTTGTGTGAGTTCACACCATCGAAAGTGTGTATTGGTAAACTCGTCTAGTAGTCAGTACTTCGTTACCTACATGATTTATAACAAACATTTCTGAAATTGTCAACTTCAAAATATTGAAATCATAAAGTCCCCCAGACAAAATTGACCTTAGTTATTTTTGACATTTGATTTTTATGTTCTTTTTGTCATATGTTTCGGTTTTTATTTATCTTTGGCTTATAAAGATTCGGCTTAGAGCGCTCATGATGATACTGTCCAGAGATGCGCGTCGAAAGTATAATATTAATAACGTGTTGTTTGATAACTCGGAATGTTCACCAGTGAGAACATATCAATGTATCTGCTATTTCTGTTAAAAGAAATCAATATACTTGTCAGAATTTCTTCCCTATTTGAAGTTTCACACTATATTCATTATAGTTAAAATAAAAAGATCGTCCATAAGAGGTGATCAGTTTTTTACAAATAGGATTTCCTATAAAGTAAAAATGATAATCTAAAATATTTTTGTTTAGAACCTTATTCGTGTCTATGCATGCCCAGGAACAATGATTTTATGACGAAAATTTTCAACGAACAATTGGTGTAACAACATTTAAATTTAAGGCCTGAATGATCAAATACTATCAATTAGTTTTGGTTTTTGATTTGCAAACTTTCAAACGTTTATTCATGAAACTTTGGCCTCCACAATTTTGGGCATAACGTACCTGTGGAGATTGTTCAAGAAACGTGTGATACGAAAAATGACATATGTAATTACCACTCTACTTGCATGATGCTGGTGAAATATCAGTCCTGCACGGGTACATGCCATATAGAAGTCAGGGTTTTATTGTTATTTGAATAATTTAGATAATAAACTTTGTCTGTGATTGTGTTACATGTTTTAGGTCATATTTTTGCAAATATATAAGAGTAATTTGTCTTTGGGTTGACGTGCCTTTTTACAGATAAGGAAACATCCAATGGTTTCTATAAAACAGAGAACATTTCAGTAAAAGCTATAAAAAGAATTCCATGCGGTAAATCAAACTAATAATTGTAATGGATAATTTGAAAAAGACAAAGAAAACAATTCTACAAACTTGAGGAAAGTTTTATTGGCAAAGTATATAAACTTTTACTAACAAAGTGTTAGAACATGTGCTTGTACCATTGTACATAAAATCTCATAATCAAATATTTTATACAAAGTGAAACATTATTTGAAAGTTTATTGCAGATTTGATTCGTCCAAACAATTTTATAACAATAAATCTTTTCAGCGATTTTTTTGTCTCCATAGTCTCCTTTTTCTTTGATCATACATTGCTTTTAAGAGTGTTTGGTTTTGTATTAACAAAACCAAAAATTTTTATTTTAAGAATTTTAAGCAATAGTTTTATTCGTGAAAATATTCTATTTAAAACACAACGACATAAATGAAACAATGAAAAACAAATCTCAAAGTTTCCCATTTGTTTTCGGTGTCATTGATTTTCAATAAATGTCTATGAATATAGAAAGGTGGACTGTGGAAAAGACCTGTAGGTAAAAAATCAACGGGGTAAAAAAAAATATATGTTTCGTGTACTAAAACTAAGTAGGAATCTATTAATCGTAATAACTATGAAAAAGACAATCAAGACAGTGGTAAATAGATTACAATATACATATATCAACTTAAAAAAATATAATTTACTAATGTTATCTATAATGCAATACTGTCCGTGACTTAATTATGGTTTTGGCACTTTTAAATTCTATTTTATTATATGTGTTGCATTTTGTAACTTCGTTTGAAATGTATAACTAGGAGCGTGAATTTGAAACTAAACCAAAAACACAAAGGTGATGTACAATTCCTGATAAGAGCAGATGGAAAATGGAAATAATGCTGATAGATTAAAGAGCATGAAATCTTAACATTCTAATGTATCACTTATAGGACTTTTAAACTTGAAGAGAATGTTTTTGTATGTGTATCTTAGATATTTTTAAGCATTATTGATTAATTTATCTGAGAGCTTAGATTTGTGAACAACAATAACCAAAACAGATAGAAAAAAAAGGACGTTTGTTTCTATACTCAAAATTGTTTCTTAATGTGAGGAAATCTGATTACATTTTCTATATAGCAAAAGAGACCTTTGATACACAGGATACAACACAATATAATTATTTATTGTTTTTAACTTGTAAACTCATGTTTTCGTATACTATATTTTTACTATTTACAAGAAGAATCCAGATTATAATTCTCTAAAACTGTATAAAATTCTATAACTTCTACAAGCATCCAATATTTTACCTATTGGTCTACAGAACCAGAAGTTCAAAGACATGTGTGCACGCAAAATTTATTGTTCCACAAAAAATAAATAAGACATCAAGTACAAAAGTGAAATGAACATTCAAGGGAAACATTTATACCAAAGGAACAACTCATTACTAAGTTGAAAAACATTTGTCATTTTTGAACAATAAAATATGTTTGAACTAAAATCTCAATGACTAACAATAAATGTATAACAATAAATGTATTAATTCCTCAATTGCATACTCTATCGCTCGTGTTAACTATGTGTGTTCCTCTCAACCGCGCATTCAAACTATCTTTATATAAAATTTAAAAAAAAACAAACATTTGCTACAAAAAGTATTTTACTATGAGTGGAAATAAGTGACAAGGAGTATTTTTCAAGTGCTTTAAACATAAATGTGACCAACTTAATATAAAATAGAATTAATATAAAAGTGATAACCGCTATAATAAGGTATCTTCAGTCACACGACGTGTAATTTTGTTTTGTTTTGTTTCATATACATGCTCTATGTACTAAACCATAACATGATCAAATATAAAAATAACATATTTAAATAACGAATTTTGATTTTTTATTTATTAAAATAAAAAAATATCGTATAACGGCAATCCATTCATTCAATACATTGAAACAGGGTAAAGTTGAATTTGTTTACAAGTCTTTATACAATCCAGAATCAATCAAAAGTATTGGTTCATTTAACGAGATATTCGTTAATCTGTTAATGTATACAAATAGCACTGAACATATTATAGCACTTGCTCAGGATAAATGGAAATTTTTGATTATCTGTGTTTTGAAGTTTTCTATATGTAGACTAAAACAGTTCTACTAATGCAGCAATGATATAATGCAATCCCATTTCCTTTAATATTTGAAACAATGCCCGATCAATACCCGAATAAGACAACCGAAAACAAAATCTAAAATGAATACTCAAAGATATGAGCATTGGAATACATAAAACGTCATTAAATGTAATATTACTTGATTTATGGTGGGCGTCCGGCGCCCATCGTATTACTGTATGGTTTAAGTCGGAGATTTGTATATAATATTCATGTATTAGATATTATAGCATACTGAAAAATACATAATTTAAAAGCACATAGAACTATTTAAAGCATGTATAACTATCTATCGAAGAATTGATAGTAATTTAAGATTTAAATTGTAAGTGATAATTTTTCCAGTGGATAGATGCTTCGTAATATGTATTCGTTTTTATAAACAGTACTTATTTTTCTACAAGATGTAAAACTATTGTACTGAAATAATCTAGTGGTCCTATTACAAAACATAGTAATCAGCAATATGAAAAGATATGTGAATTTTATTTTTAGAAGTCAAAATCGGGAATTCATTTCAGCTCTCATGTTTCATTCACTGAATAAAATGTACAAGTTCGGAAACAAAATCAACAACTAAATATAAAATAACAATATCACATTGTACAACAATATAACATAGTTGAAATAAAAGTTTATACTCCAGAAATATATTCATAAGTTTGTAATGATGACAAAAGAACATAAAAGAACCATAGGCCGATGAGAAATAGTCCACATGCCATCTTTGGACCTGTTGGACCACCAAGTTCCGCATTTCCAAAGATACCAGTAAAACGTCGCACAATTAAAAGCCCTAATGTTACTACAGCACAAATAGCATATATTATTACACTGAATACCAAACTACCAGCTTGTACTTCAAAGTTTTTGCCCTGAAAATAAAAAGATATCCTAAGTATAACACATGTGGAGAGAATGTTTTATTGATAAACATTTGTTGCTTCAAACCCTACTATCATAGGAACATTTTCATTTCTAAGCTAAAGTTCGAGCAATATTTGGGGTGACTTCTAAATTATTCTATTATTTTAATGTAAAACAAGGCTTAACAAATATGCAATGCTACTTATTACATTTTGTTATTTATTTATTTTTTGAATTGATAAGATATCACTAAGGAAAATATGAAAATATATAAATACCTGTGACGCCCAATAAATTGCAGCAATCGTCCAAGAAACACCAAGACCCATAAAAACATTGACTGCATTACTGCCAGTCACATTTCCTACTGCATTGTCAGCCGATCGTTCTAATGTTGCAGCTGCTCTACTGGCAAATAAATCTGGTAAGCTAGTTCCCAAAGCAACGAACGTGATTGCTGTGACTTCCGGTTTCAAACCAATTAGGCATCCAAATATGTTTGCTAAATCTCCAATTATCGCAGTTAATATTCCAATAGCTATTAAAGCGCAAATGAAGCATAACCATCCTCCTAGGATACTTGCTGGCGGAACTAAAGAGAAAATAACCTGAAAAATAGTACGAGCATCTTAGTTGTTTTTGTTGCACTACGGTTTTCCTCTTATAGTTTTTGTGTTCCCTCGAATTTGGTTTGTAACCCGGATTTGCTAGTTCTCAATCGATGTATGACCTTTGAACACTTTAGTGTAAACATATGTCTATTACAAAAATCTTTTTGACTGGCGAGAATAAATACAAAATATACCAGTAATTCCAAAAAAAGAAGCCAGGGCAGTGCCTTTTTTTTAATAATTGCATCTCCCCTATCGAGATTCTGTAAAATTGCGAAGGTATGTGCTTTTACATTTTGACTACAACATCTAAATTGGAACTTGGGAGAGAGAAAAAAATTATTAAAGGGGCATAACGTAGTCAATCTAACGTAAGAGAAACGCAAACCAATTTTGGGACGTACATTGACAGCAGCAGATAAAAACCTTATTTTCGTATGTAAGTCCTGGTTTTTAGAGAAATTTATTATTTTACAAAAATCATTTGATATAAGTCATATATATAATTCATATTTGTAAATCACAATTCTTAAATGTCAGTTAATCAAATTTTGATGGTGTAGTTATACTTTTAAAAGTAAAATAAAATGATTTACCTTCCAACCAAATGTAAAGAAATGCAAGATATAATCTACAAAGGTTGCATTTTCAACGTCTCCACCATTGACATTCATTGCATCCTGGAATTGTTTGCCCCATGATGTATATGACATTCGAAGGGAGTCCAAGTTAGCATTAGTAAGATCAGTTACTCTGGCAACGAATCCTTTAAACTCTGTTATGAATTATTTAAGAATAAAAATAAAATTAAATACAAAATCATAAAACACCAATTGATCAGAAATATTACCCTTTACCTTAACCCAATATTTAGATAATGAAAGTTAATGATATTGAGGATCGATGTTAACAATTGCACATCTGTATGGAATACTAATAATGAGACGGTAAGGTAAAGTATAATACTGATTCAGTGTACACAGTTTGTTGTTCTTGATTTTAGTTTTAGAATATAGAACAAAAATGAAATATGATTTATACCAAAAGTTTTCTTTTCGAATTTGGATAAGTATCGTGATACCTAAAGCTGCATTCATGCTAACATACATTGGTTATTGCACTTACTTTATCGAGATGGATTCAAATTTGCTGCATTTGTTTGCACCTGTCCTAAGTTAGGAGTCTGGGGTGGTGTTCTCGAAGCTATCTGAGGATAAGGACGTGTCCTAAGTCTATCTTATGACAAGTCTTTGTACTAAGTCGCTTTCTCGAAGCTCTCTTCCAAATAAGGTGTCTTAAGAGCATCCTATCTTCATCCTAGTGTAATACAGTTTGGATTTCGCTTTTTGCTCATTATTTTACGTAAAAATGAACATGAAATGAAACGCACCATCGGTTATTAACTCGTATATAAAGAAATTGTGCATAATTTTAAACTTTGAACTTCGTGTTTCACGATACGATTACACTACAAATTTAATTCTCATTTCAAAACAAATTGTTTTCCAGTTTAAATAACAATCATTTTTGATATAATTACATTGGTAATTATGCATTTAATTCTGTAGATGTTATTATAAAATTCGTAAACAATTTTATGAAATAATTTCGTCATTAATAAATGTTTTATCAAAAAAATACTTTTACGATTTAAAATTTCGACTTAGGATATGTTTAGGACGTCTTAACATAAGATTCGTCTGAGATAGCTTCGAGAAACGACTTAAGAGTGTGCTAAGTTGATCCTAAGTCCATCCCAAAATTGTTCTAAGATGTGTCTTATGACGAATTTTAGGATACTTTCGAGAACACCACCCCTGATGTTCAGTGGTTGTCGTTTGTTGATGTCGTTCATAAATGTTTGTCGTTTCTCATTTTTTGTATATACCTTTGGTTTTTTTTATATACCTTTGGTTTTACCCGTTTAAATGGTTTTACACTAGTCATTTTTGGAGCCCTTTATAACTTGCTGTACGGTGTGAGACAAAGCTCCATGTTGAAGACCGTACTTCGACCTATAATGGCTTACTTTTACAAATAATGACTACGATTGAGAGTTGTCTCATTGTATTCATACCACATCTTCTCATATCTATATAGAAACTGTTTTTATATCTTTTTAAAAAAAATACCAAAATGACCAGATGGAGATATCGGTTTTATCTATAATATTCAGGATACTCACCATCATCATTTACAATAGTAACAACACATCTCGTTTTTCGTTTGTCCATTTCACAATTGCCTTCTACTCCAGTCAATTTAACTTCAAAATTTTCATCTTTTTCAAATTCCTAAAAACAAAAAAAATTATGGAATATTTAGTTCTGTTGTCATTTTATTTAATGTCATTTGTTTTATCGCATATTTAAGTTTACCTATTTTTCTCTAACATTACATCTTTAAATCATACATGTACCATGAAAATAATTTTTTTAATTTAAGTCTTTGACGTACCATATCATCATGGATACAGATCTCAATCATTTTGGAAACTTCTCCCTTCTCAAATACAATTTCCTGCTTTGGATCAACGCTGTAATCACGATCCTTGACGGCTACTAAATCTCTGGTTTCATATTTCACGGTGACCTTGCCCTTGCAACCTCCTTCTCGTTCTACTGGGACTAAAGCTGTTCCAACACTCTCTTTGAATACAAAGGCTGGCTTTGGGAATCTTATAGTGTCCCTAACTGTAAAAAATATTATACATACTTATTATCATGCATTTGATTCAACGTGAATATAATAGTTAGTAAAAGCATATATACATCAGTGGGAAAGGGGATAAAATGATGTTAGGCTTTCTTTTTGTTAGATCGATCAAAAAATCAAATTTTTCATTTCAATAAAACAATTGTCAAATCATGAGACAAAATAATGTCCAAAAACCAGCGTCAGACCAGAATTTTTCTTAATTCGAGTTACAAGACATTATAAAGAATACGTGGTTTTAACTGATAAAGTTAAATCTAAATACGAAATACAGACTCTAACTTGTACTTACTAGTATTATTTGTTTATTTGTATGATTAAATGCGATTAACCTAGATCACCAAATCCTGAACAAAAATATTAAAAAAAAAGTAAAATCACAAAAATACTGAACTCCGAGGAAAATTCAAAACGGAAAGTCCATAATTATCGAATGGCAAAATTAAAAGCTCAAAAACGTCCGGCGAATGGATAACAACTGACTTGGTACAGACATTTTCTTATGTAGACAATGGTGGATTGAACATGGTTTCATAGCTAGCTTTAACCTCTCACTTGTATAGCAGTCGAATCAAATTCCATTATATTGACAACGATCAAATTCTCTTTTGTCACAAATATATGTTTAAATGAAATTTCGTTTGAATGATAGCAACCATTTTAACACATATAAGTCTGGTATGCAGAAGGTCTAAATGAAGGATAATCATGCTTGATTTCGTATCATGAAAATTAAGAGAATTCCTTGTATACTTACTATCATCATTTAATACTATGATCTGAGTAATGGCCCTTCTCCCAACAACCCCTGGTTCAGAAGGATCTATTGAAATTTTTGCAAAGAAAACTTCATCTTCTTCCCAAATATCATCATCCACAATGTCGATTTCAATATAATTCATAGTTTCTCCTGGTTCAAAAACTAAAGACTGTTTGAACTCAATGTAATCCTCTGTGGCAACGGCTGTTCCATCGAAAGTTTCAACCCTTGAAAAGAATCGATTTTGTTTATTTGAAGAATTTTTACAAAGTACTATAAACATGATATAATACTTATTTGTGTCTTGTTTATCTGAGATTCAATGATAGAGCTTAGTTTTGTTCATCCACATGTGTATGTGTCTGCCGCAAGTCAGAAACATTGACAGTTGTTGTCTCTTTCAATATTTTAATGGTTTTTTTTGTTATGAAGTGAATTTGAGGTTAATGGCGAGTCTTTAATAGTCTGTGCTGAATTTATTCCTAATGTTTTTAGAGTCCGAGCTTGCATAAAAAGTAGAAACACATATTACCGTATATTCCATATCAACCAAATCATATTGGCGTCCATAAAATTTGACATGTAAATTGTTAAAACAAAAGCAAACAAATGACGGAAAATAAAAACTTGAAAAACTGGCATAGCTTCTTAACTCTTCAATAGCAAGAATAAAAACTAATTATATTCTAAATATTATGGCATAAGAACTGTACCTGTATCTAACTCTTCTGTTAGTATTGCCATGTCGAGCGATACCAATCTTTACTCGTTTATCACATTCCAGTATAGAGGTTGAAGGAGCAGTAAATTCTATGATAGACTTTTCTCCACCTTGACTTAGTTCTGTCAAAGAAACTTGGGAACCCATCTCATCACAAGCTACCAAGGTTCTAAGAAGCTGAAAAGTAAATTCATACACATTTATATTATGCTATGAGTGAGATTTCTTTCTTTTTTTATTTTCTGCTGTTGGTTTGTTGTTGTTGTCAATAGTATTTTCATCAAAGCGCAAAGTACGAACAGACAAATACGACCCATGCCATAAGTCTGGCCATTTGATGTATACCGTTGATCTAAGACACTGCTGTTGTAAGCAATTGGCGTTAACCAATCATTGTTTTCGAATTGTTTTTTTTATCATGAAGCCTATATCAGCTTATGGATTGTATTTGTTTACATCCTTTTTATTTGGTTGTCATTCTAATTGACAATCACACCACAATTCTTTATTGAAATACAAGTTGAAACGTTTCAATATGTTTAAGTATTAATAAAGATAGACTTAAATTTAAGCCTGGTTTCTTCTTTAATTAATGCCGCAGTTTATCTATCAAATTGTAAGAAATGAAAACATATTGTGTCCCGGAGCAGCATATCAAAGAAATACCTCTTCTGTCCTTTCATTCATTTGTGGAGTAAGTTTTGCACCCCCGGTAAGAGACCTAATGGCGTTGATTCGGTACCATCCTCTGCTGTGTTCTTTGTTTTCTTCCATCAGTTTTGCCGTGAGCAAAGCAATATCTTTGTCTTTCACGTCGTTCTTGTTATGCAATCTCTAAAAAATGTCAAGACAAAATGATTGAATAAATCATTTGGGTTACTACCTATTTCAATAATGAAACTGATAACAAAGAGACATAGAAGAATTGGGACAATGTCTCCCTTTGTAAGAACTGGGACAATTTCTCTCTTTGAAAGAACTGGGACAATATCTCACTATAGAAGAACTAGAACATTAATATTGATGAAACTGTTTAGTATTATTAACTTGCTATAGTTGTCTATTGTCAAAGACCATGTGTTTAACCGTAGATATTAAGCATGTATGTTGCTGTTTCATTAGAGTATGCTCTTCATCACCTTTAATGCATACATAACTTTTATATTTGCTGGTGAATTAAATCCATTATTTTACAGTGGCATTCAAAATTGTCCATACTTAATTTCGATCGATCCCCTATTGCAGTGACTGTGAGACCCAGAACTAATGAATTAGACAAAACAACTTGTTACCACTGACGCAACAGGTTCAAAATTGGAGTGATATCTGCAATGCAAGTCCAAACCCACTTTTCACGTCATTATTTCCGAGGTCAAAACCAGAACACTTTTAAATACTATCGTGACATAAATACGTACTCTAAGCACTTCCTGTATAATTTGTCTGTCAGCTTTATGTTTCTCCAATAAATTCTGTTCTTCTCCTAAAAATGATTGAAAGGAACATTGTTAGTTCAAGTTCAAGAAGCCAAATATTTGCATTTTACATTTGATCTGTCAACACATGCAGCACAAATCACTTTTAAACAGCACAAAACTTTAATAATTTGTTAATTTTATTACTTGTTTTAAATTTTAACACAAAAAATGAGAAACATTTAGTTGGATTATGATGAGGAGATTTATAGTAACATTTACGATTTTACTTCCAATTAAAATGATATTACTATAATATCTTAATTTTATGAATAGATGGCAAGTATGAAAAAATCAAATATTTCAACACTGTTTCATACTTAAAATCTTCTTATTATAATTTGTTGAATTTTATGGTCAATTCTGAATGTAATAAAAACTGCACTTCGTAAATGCTTTTTTAAAAGGTCTGGGATATTTTAAAGAGTGAATTAGTAAGCATTGTTTGGACTCCAATATGAAACTCTGCGAAATATTGTCTTGTATAGTACAGTTAACTAAAACCGCTGTTCAAATTTGTCATTTCTGTAAAAAGCTATATGAAACTGTACTTGAGGGGTTTTAAGAGTTGTCATGCACTTCTTATTTCATCAAAACACTCAACAATGCTGACGTGTAGTTTTAAATCGGACTTTTAAATGTTGTTTGTCTAGCTGTATAACGTGCATATTTTATTTTTAAGGTAAACCAATATACAGGCAAGGCCATCAAAATCTTTTCAATACAATAAATATTTATTTGTTTTAAAATACAAATGTCTGATGTTTGTTTTTAAGCTATGAAACCATGTCATCGAACTTAAAAACAGGAGTAAAAAGTTACTCTGAAATTGCTTCGACAAAACTGTAACTCAAAGGAATAACAATTAAACCAATAATATTTTAAGTTGGCTAACATTGTTTAAATGAAACAATGAGGTTTCAATGGCTCAAATACTCCAATGATCTTGTGCTAAAGTGGGCGTTGGTCATTTAACTTTCGCTGATATGGGTTAAAAATCTTTTGGCTAAAATGGGCTATACTTTGGCGCAAAAAATCCGACTTTTTTCGCTAATTTGTACTGTAAACCTCGTGACAACCTTCACTAGGAGGGGAACTATTTAGATGTTAAAACTGGCGAACTGATTGAACCATGAATTCCGAAGTGGGTATTTCGCAAATCGATAATCATATATGAACTTTTAAAGTTAAAGGTAACATGAATAATTTTAAAAGTCGGTCCATGCAACAGATTACACCAACAGATCTTTTAAGCGGTGACGTCACAAGTAATGTGTTATATGTTTTCGTCATGGTGAGCTTAACTTCTTTACAACTGGTTATAAAGATCGACCTATTTATATATTACAAAGAACAATAGTGGCGAAATAATTCAATAATAAAGTTGAAGAATATTTATGATTGACTTTGACTTGATTCCAAATTAGTTTAGGGTCTATACGTACTGTAATCGAATACACTAATGGTATTTTAAATGGACATAAATAGAGAAGAGAAAAAACGCGCAAAGAAATAACAGATCTTTGAAAAGACTATCCTGTTTCTGTTCATGGACAACCCCTAAAATATGTATTTAACACAACCAATTTTATCCATAAATGTTTGCTCATGGTTTCTAAACTATCGACAGCTATGGTATACAATTTTATGGCTGTTTTTTTTTCAATGAAAATTACATTGATTTTTTACATATAATATTAAAAAAAAAGAAGAAGTGGTATGATTGCCTTTGGGACAACCGTCCGTGAACAAGAGACCAAAATACCATTTTATAATTTGTCAATTACTACACATGTAATTGGGATGGAAGAGGTATTCGACTAAACTTGATATTGCAGTTCCAATTCTGCTTGTTATTAACTTAATTACTTAATTTGATTTGGATAGGAAGACCAAGGATTTGTATAGTGAGTATCACTATACAAATCCTTGGGAAGACCAAGTGAAAAGAATTTTGTTTCCAATCACGGAAAATTTCAAGGGTTTTGTTTGACAACCCCAAAAATGGACACAAACAATTTAAAATGTAACAGAGTATACAGATTCCAGTGCTATCCAGTTCTAAATAAATAGATAAAAAATGTTTTTAATCTGACTATAAAAGATCTATTTAGACCGTGGAATGAAGAATATTGAATGATGTGTTTCCTCTAATAAATTGTTCCGGTGGCTTACTATACAAAATCTGTTCTCATATTATACTGAAATGTTCATGACTCGCGAATTTATTTTCTCGTAGGAACTTTCTGTTTGAGAATTAACATGTCATTTTCTACAGGTGTCATCAAAGTTATATATTCCTGGTATCTGTACAAATAAGTCTGTGCTCTTTGTCACAAAACTGTACTCGGTACTCAAAAATTTTGCGCGAAATACCAAATCCAGTATTTTGATTGGTTGATTTCTGAGTCCGAGTACGATAATTTTTTGTGACCGCAAGAGATCGGTTGATGTCAAAAAATTGCAGAAATCATTTTAATGAACATTCGCGACATTGATTGGCAATAACACTGAACATTTCCAGAAATGGCTCCAGATAACAAGTATAGACAGACAAAACAACACATTCACTAGTAAATTATAAACACGACAACGAATAGGAAAACAACACTAAACTTACTTACTAAACCTTCATTTTGCCATATATTTGTTTTGTTTATATTGGTAGTCTGTTGTTATTTATGTATTATTGTCATTTTGTTTATTTTCTTTGGTTACATCTTCTAACATTAGACTCGGACTTCTCTTGAATTGAATTTTAAATGTGCGTATTGTTATGCATTTACTTTTCTACATTAGCTAGAGGTAAAGGGGGGGGGTTGAGATCTCATAAACATGTTTAACCCCGCCGCATTTTTGAGCCTGTCCCAAGTCAGGAGCCTCTGGCCTTTGTTATTTTTGATATTTTTAATTTTAGTTTCTTGTGTACAATTTGGAAATTAGTATGGCGTTCATTATCACTGAACTAGTATATACTTGTTTAGGGTCCAGTTGAACGACGCCTCCGGGTGCGGGAATTTCTCGCTACATTGAAGACCTGTTGGTGACCTTCTGCTGTTGTTTTTTCTATGGTCGGGTTGTTGTCTCTTTGACACATTCCTCATTTCCATTCTCAATTTTATGATTTATATTTCAAAAGTATATACAATTCATTCAATGATCAAATTTAATGTCTATATTGATTCACTTATAAAATTCTACCATAGAATTCAAGGTAAGTGGGTGTGGTTTCCTACATTAACATGTTCACTGCTATTTGGAAGGAGAAACTTCTATAAACAAACAATAACTAAATGAATCATGAAAGTATGAATTTTAATTTTTTCACAATAGTTCAGACCAACTCTACCAATTCAATTCAATTCTTTTATTACTTCAAAATAATAGATATGCAAATTATTTTATTTCCCTGGACTATAATTGATAAAAAAAAATTGATGTTCACGTTTAACTAAATATTTATATCATCAATTCGTATTCAAATTTGATGTCACTAGTTAGTATCTTTTGAAAGAGCTTGTTTATTTCAACAATATTCTTTAAATAAAATCTGTTTATTCAATTATATGTAGATGCCATTCAAATACAGAAACTTTCTACTTTTGTGTCCATATGCTATTTGTCGGAGAAAATGTTCCTTTAAATTCTTATAAAGCATTCATTATTTGTTGGTACCTTTTCATGTTACGTTTTTTTCAGTTTACAATGTTTAGAAAAAGTCAATTTGTATAATATCTATTAATTAGTATAGTTCGTCTTTTTAAATTGGATATTTGTGTCCTTTATGTACTACAGCATATACTTAATAAACTAAGAGTTAATGATGTCTATTTCAAAGTATAAGAGAAAGTAGTGTATCACAACATTCATATTAGAAACGATATTTCTATAATTTAGAATGGGTATTACCAATGTTATTTCAACTGATCGGGCGGAGCTAGGTTTTAATTTGCATAAGGACAGTCTATTTGAAGATGTGTGTGATAAGGATGATTGCCGTTATAATTATTACTGATTTCTAATCACCTATCAGTGTCATCAAAGGAATTTACAAAAGAATTACTGGACACTTCATTGATGAGTTTATCCTAATACACCTATCTATAGATGGACTGGTTTATTATGAGCGAACCGGTTAAACTCCGCCCAGTCAAGTGAAATAAATTGAGTAATACCCCTAAGGTACATTTAACTTTGTAGACAAAGATGTGCATACATAATGAGTGAGATGTGGTAAACTTGAACATAAAACACAAAATGAAAAAAAAAAAAAAAAAAATTAAGTGACACGTGTAGAATTCCAACCTTTTACATGGTTATCGCCGTCCAGTGCTAAAATAATAAGATTTTGTGTGAATGGAGTGAATGTATATTTAACAAGTGGTTTTGTTATATTTCAAAATCTTTGTCCTCGTATACATTTTGATTTTTTTTTCGTGCTTTATAGGTTTTTATAAAACAAAAAAGTCATGCAATTGTATTTTGTTCGGAAAGAAGACTTCAAACCAATGTTAATAAGCATTAAAAAAAATTCGGGCGAAAATAATGAACGCAAATTTTTTGTCGATTTTCGATATACATCTCAATTTATTAAATTAAAAATGCAACATCTTATTGTTACAGTTGTAGTACGTTGTTTGAATAATTATACATGCACATCACATGTGAATACTAAATTATCATTAACATTGTTCTATATAAGCTTTTATCATCACTTACCCATTTCAAGACCAGAATCCTGTACACTTCCTTTCCCAAAAAAGTCTTTATCAACCATGTAAGCAATCAAAACCATCAACGGAAAAAACAAAAACGTTACAACTGCTTCCCATACATCAATATAATCGGGTGTGATGGCAACTAATATGATCAAAAGCCATAAATAGGCAACTAGCGAGAATACCCCTGTCACTAGGAAAACTTTGAACTTTTTAATTCTTTTTGTTTCTCCTGCTGATATTGACAAAATGCACACGCCAGTGATGCACATTAAATTAAAAGCTGCTGAACCAACAATTGTTCCTGGTCCTAGCGCACCGGCTTTAAAATCATTAAACACAACTTCTATAATTGACAATAAAATTTCTGGTGCACTTGACCCTAGTGCCATGAGGGACAAATTCGCAACAGTACCGTTCCAAACTTTAATTTCAACTTCCGTGTAGCCAGTTTCTGAATCAGGATCAGGGACTTTTACTTGCTGGGTTTTGCCAGTGATTGCCTCGATTCCTTGCATAAAAATGTCTGCTATAATTGATACTCCCATGAAGCTCCATAATAACCCCAAAAAGTAGATTGTCGCCCTTGCCTCCTTTGGCCATGTATACTCGTTTACAAAGGGCATTAGCAACCCTTTGTCTGAGCAGAGGTATTCTGTACATGCTGTACAGTTCGCCATACTGGTAACCTTAAAAAATAATATAACTGTACAATAAATGTATTTACTGATACTTTTAAATATCAAAACAATGGTTCACGATTGTGATCAGAAATGTTAATCTTAATAATTGTTTGTGTATTCAGAATGGAAATTAAATACATTGGCATTTTGGGAATTTTATGTGCCTGATGAAGGATGTTACAAACACTTGTTTTCAGTTCAGCACATTTTAGTATTTGATGCGTATTAATATATGATTTTGAGAGAATTCTCACAGAACGTCTGCAACTTATGATTGCCATTTTAGTGGTCACTGCTTTGTCTTTGTATGCACGAAACAATAAGACCACAGATTGATCTCATGCGAATTGCCTTCTACAAACAGATAGGTTTGTAAATATTTTCGATAAAAAAGCCATTGTTTAGCACGCCACATTCTGTATGTATGTGTCTGTCTCAAGTCAGAAGGCTCTGTAATTCAGTGGTTGTCGTTTGTTTATGTGTTACATATTTGTTTTTCGTTCCTTTTTTGTACATAAATTAGTCCGTTAGTTTTCTCGTTTGAATGGTTTTACAATGTCATTTCAGGGTCTTGTATAACTGACTATACGGTATGTGCTTTGTTCATTGTTGAAGAACGTACAGTGACCTACAGTTGTTAATTTCTGTGTCGTTTGGTCTATTGTGGATAGTTGTTTCATTGGCAAACATACCACGTCTTCTTTTTTTTAATATTAATGTGTCTAATGGATTATTTCTTTTCGCATAAAGAAATGATAAGATGGAATTGATGAACCCAAATATACTACAACCATTATTAATGACCGAATTATATATACAGGGTGTATAACCGAATGCTCGCCGAGTAGTCGATGGTTGTTACAACGTTGGAGTTATGAAAATGTATGAACTTATTCTGTTTTAAAAGTTTTAATTATAAATTTATAAAACTTTCGAAATTGACATTTTACCTAATCTCTTTCCTAAACCAAACTTGTTATGTTGTAATCGTTCCCTGTATAGGTTAAATATAAATACTAATATTACTTTTATTATGTTTCGTGTAAAAGGAAGCGAAACGTTTTACTAAAACATGAGTCAAACTCCTCCGATGGTAATGAACCGCTCAGCACAGCTTGTGATCAAATTTATAGCCCCCCCCCCTCTAAGCGAAATGTTAATGACCTACGAGTAATTTCTATTGTAAGACATCTCATAATAATGTGTACTGGATTAATACCACCTCGTGTTTTGTACTATTATAATAAATATTGACATAGGTATTTAAACATAAGGAGTTTAAAAGTTTCCAAAAAAGACGTTATATATTTTAAGAACCCAAACGAGCAGAACAATCAATAACTAATAAAGGATTACACGTGTATATAAATAATGAATATGGTATGTAATTACCAATATTAAAGTGTGGAATACAATTTCTTTATACATGATTCTTTTGTATTGTTGATTGGTGACTTTTGACATGTTTGTTTTTGAAAATCAATTTTTCGAATTAACAATGAACATGTTTTTTGTATTTTAAATAAACCAAAGGTTAATTAATTTTGTTGGTATATTATTTTCGTGTATAATAAAATCAATAAGTAAACATGTTTAGCGCATACTTATATCAGAACTCTCCTTCAGATCGAAAAAAAATACAATTTATGGATCATTAAAATTATCAATAAATGCAAAGTAGCCTTCTTCAATGAAGGATGACTTTTTAAATTAATCAACGTACTAAACATTTTACAAAATGATTCTTTTATTCGTTTTCATGCAGTTTTATTTTATCTGTCATTATCAATTAAGAATAAAGCTCAAGCCGTTAGCGGATAGTACTTTTTATAAATTAAATTCACACAATAACGCAGAAAAAGATTGAAAAAGGACATGTCATTCTTTGTGTAGTTAATTATTTCACTTCATCTTTAAAACAAGATCATTCATCTCTAAGCGTTACTAATGAACGTATTTCAAACACGTGAAATGACGAAAAAAAAATATTTTCAAGTTTTAACTTTCTTAAATTATAGATTTTCAATTTTTAAGGGTTTCCATGCTATTTCTGTTGTATTTAACAATGCATTTTGCAATAAAATTAAATGATGCGTGTATTATTTTACTTTTTCTTACCTTTTGATTTTAAATCTGATATCGTATGAGATGTACTAGGTGTTTATGTAGCCATACCATCTGTCTGTTTACCTGTCGTCAAAACACAATCCAATGACGTTGTGAATAGGAAAGAAAGATAACTCTATACTTTTATTTCAACATGATGAAATATCGGCAATTAGATTTAAAGTTTAGTTTTATAATGTATTTTACATAATTGACACGATATACATAATTAATTTACCATTGGTAACCATTTCGCGTTCCGATGAATAAAAGGACCGAATGAGACAGCCACCGAACCATTAACTTATAAAACAAAGCAAAAACATGTATCTTTTAAATATGTCGAGTTCTGAACACTGGAAGAGTAAACACGTTTTGATTTAGTCAAAAACATTAGAGATCTGCAACCGGCTTTCACTGTTATCATTAAATTTTCATTTAAAATAATGTTTCTGTTAAAGATTTATCTGATGAAGAAAAGTTGATTTCTATACTCAATCCATCAACACCATCACAAGTAAATAAATTGGGGTCCTACATCAAAAGGTCATTAGAACTGAGGACAGGGGACACTGGAATAGTTACTGTAAATGGATGATTGTATATATATATATATGTGAAATATAGTTATATTGTTTATTATTTTATATGTCACAAACTTAATGTTTAAAGTTTATATGGCAATAAATATTTGAATTTGAATTTGTTATCTTTTAATATTCATTCAAATATACATCAACTCTGGTTCTTTTCTTCATATCCCATATTAGTATTAAAACATTTTGGAGATAAAATATATCAACCTTGTTAGACTTGATTTATTCAAGTTGAACTCCTTTACAATATGTGATAATCTATAATTGCAGATCAAAATTAAACAGTATTTTACTGTATTTATTTAAAAGTTTAATGAAACAAAAACAAAAAATATTAGTTAAGTTACGAGGATAATTTTACAACTATAGTAAGTACAGAGTATTATTACGCAACACACGCAGAATAAATGTGGAAATTAAATGGAAAGAACAGTTGTGTGTATATTTTTTTTTAAAGAATACCTATTAATTTTAAGATTTACATTTCTACAGCCAGTCTGTCAAAATATATGCTTAACCCCACATTTTCATTAATGTATATAAATTAAACAAAAACAAATAATTGTAAATAGAAAAAAGTAAGAACGAAGGAAAATCCAATGGCCTCAGGTTTAGTTGAACTCTTTTATTTCCTTAGAGGTAATGGACCTCTCTATAATCCTATACAATACTGAGTGTAAGATACGAAATTGCCTAAAAGGGGAGGTGAGAGACACTGAAATTCCATTCTGACTCAGGAATAGTAACCGTCTTAAATCTGAGAAAATTACAAAAGAACGAATCACTAGATATAAAGGAAAAACCAATCCGAAAATCCGATTCTCCTCAAATGAAAGTTGATTTTAATGGGGTTACAGGCAAGACATTTTTGTAACAAAAACAAAATGGCAATAAAATCACTCTTATCTCGCACTAAAGAATTTATCTCGCACTAAAGAATTTATCTCGCACTAAAGAATAGAGAATGGAAACGAGGTTTGTGTCAAAGAGACAACAACCTGATCAAAGAGACAACAACTTGATCAAAGAGACAACAGTCTCATTCAAGAGCTTAGAACATTTAAAGGCCATCAATAGGTCTTTAACGCAGCGAAAACATCCCGCACTCGATGTAAGATTCAGCTGGCCCCTAAACAACAATATGCACCACACCCTTTTTTTGTATTCACGAATAAATTAAATGTTGTTCAATGATAGATTATGAAGGCACTAAAGCTCACCTGATTAAAATCTCAGAAAAAAACATATGGTAGGCAAGAAAAATACAATTCAAACTCAAGGTATTATTATTGTTTCGACTCCTTTCGTATAACACCGGATGTGACGTACTATGATTAGGTGGTATTTCACCAATAAAGATGATGTCCTCTTACTTAACAATTCAAAGCTTGGTGGGTAAGATGAACGTACCTATTTCCTTTTGATATAAAGGACTAATCAGTCTGCCAAAATATGCCTATCCTTGCAGAAAATAACTGAATATTCCGACACCCTGCTTAATCCAACATTTTTTTCTGGTCCCTATGGTGTCGGATAACACAGGTTAAAATGTACTTGGATATGGAGTAAACATTTCCTGACTATAACACGATACTCTAGTGCTTCCTTGTCATATCATGATTCCCTAACAAGGAAACTCATAAACCACGGTTTCATATAATGGTGAAAATTTTACAGACGCAGCCCGTTGACCGTTTTAGAATATCTGTTCCATATATAACGACGTATATGTTCCAATTGTCTAAACCATAATTCTGTCTTGTTTACCTCTCGTATGTGATATCTCCGCATTAAGAGGCTCATAAACAAAGTTTTCAGAATAGTGAAAATTTTACGGACGCCATCCGTTGACCGTTTTAGAATATTTTTGTTTCACAGATGACGACGTATATGTTCTAATTGTCTCAACCATAATTCTGTCTTTTTTTGTTTTCCTCTCGTATGTGATATCTCCGAACTAAATAAGTTTTTACTTGCATGAACAACACATACAGGTGCCACATTTGGAGCTGGAATTGCCTAATATTTCGGTGCAGCTGAAATTGCCTACTGTTTCGGAGCACCTGTAATTGCCTACTGTTTCGGAGCACCTGGAAATTCCACTCTTTTAGGGTTCACGTTGTTTAGTCTGAAGCGTTCTGTTATCAAGTTTTTTAGTGTTTGCCTTTTTGGGCCTTTTTCGTTAGTTCTCTTTTTTTGTCACGGGTTTTTCATTTTTATAGACTTTTTAGTTTGTACATTCCTTTAATACATTCCGCCTATCTTTAAACTCGTCTATGTTGGCAATATATTAACCACTTTAAAAATGTTGTTCTTCTTTAATATACAAAATTGATGCATCAAAGTAATGAGGAACGACAACTGAAATTAACTTACATAAATTTTACGGTCAAGATCACGAATTGGTTACCTGGGTAGAGTTCAATAGCGTAGCTATCACTATCTATGTAACAACTAGTCTATAGCTTCAATAGTCAAAATCTACGTAGCACTACGTAGTCGCTACGATATTGAACGCAACCCAAATTCAATCGGTCGGCACATAAACTCACCGGAAACATATTTTCTCGGTCTTAGATCTTGAAGTACCGATAAAGTCCTGTGATCTATTTTTTACCAATTGTGGCATTTTAACTGAGGGCGAATTCGCAGGGCGGTTGATGCATTCATAGCACCCTGATACATTTTTGTGTGCATACCTTAATATCAACAGTCTAAGGTACTATTACCAAATTCTGTTCCATTAAAGAACTGCTATGTAAAAATACCGTAGATATGCTGATTATAGCAGAAACAAAAATAGATTACTCTTTTCCAGACGCTTTATTTAAAGTCGATAATTTCCACTTCTGGAGGAAAGACCGAACATCTCATGGCGGTGGACTAGATATGTATGTAAGATCTGACATAGCATGCGACAGAAAAGACAAATATGAACTTAAAGTTACTGAATCAATTATGGTAGAAATGCATATTAATAATAGAAAATGGTTAATTGCACGACTTTATAGACCTCCTTCAATAAAAGATGATACTTTTAAAAATGAATTTATATGTACATGTGATAAATTATCAACTATGTATGATAATTTTCTTCTACTTGGTGACTTAAATTATAACATGCTCTCACAGCAAAAATGTACCCCCTTAAATGACATCTGTGATATTTTTGATTTCACTAATTTGGTAAAAAAAAAACTTGTTTCACAAAACATGCCCCTGCCATATTAAATGATGTTATTCTTACAAACCAAACAACTTATTGTCAAAATGTTTTTAATTTCAACTGTGGTTTGAGTGATGGTCATAACATTATTTCCACTCAAATTAAAGGCAAACTACCAATAATTAATAAAGGTTTCATAAATTACAGAAGTTTCAAACACTTTGATCATGAACTTTTTTGAATGAATGAATGATCTTTATTCTCATAAACCAAACACATATAGTTACAGAGAAGATATTACAATAATATATATTACATATATAAGATATAGCATGTGTGAAATACAAATTAATATGATATTTACACAAATAACAAATAAACACATAGTTGTATTAACCAGGAGGATAGACTTTCACAGAAATAGATTTAATAAATCTACAAAGTTTCTCAAGTTCAACAATATTTTGGGTTGAACATACTTGTTTGAATTTGATAACATTTATATTATTATTACAATAATGTGGTAAGTATTTGCATCTTTCATCTTTGAAATAATTACATGACATGATATAATGGTATTCATCACCAATGTCAGCTGAGGCGCAAAGGTGACACAATCTCTCAGATCTTGGGATGTTGCGCCACCTTCCCGTCTCAATGGGCAAACGGTTATTCCCACTTCTAAATTTACATAAGGTTATTAATAAATTAAATGGTAGTACTGATAAATAGTGTTCAAATTTAAAAACATTTTTGTACAATCTATAACACAGCCCCTTGGGCGAATTGTTCATTTCTGTTGACCATTCTTGAATGAACTGATCTCTTAATCTTTGCTGAACACTCAATACAACCCAACGTTTCTCAAATAAGTTGTGACTTTGCCATATATTTGACATTCCACAGTCATCAAAAATTTTCTTTATATATAATATCCATTTACTATCATAACCATAGTTATTGAGATTTACATATAACAGCTTATATAATAAACATGATAGTTTGCTCTCTTTCCCTTCTTGTAAACGACACCAGAAACTAATCATACGTGACTTGACGGTAACTGAAATCGGGTATCTTCCCAATTCCCCATAGACCATAAACATTGACAATAATACCACATCTTCTTTTTTATATTTCCTCATTTTTATGCATATTGTTGCATTTAGGTCGTCCGTAAACCCTTGTATACATTGTAAATCATGGTTAGATTCAGCAAGTATAGTATTGTATCATCAGCATACATGTACAATAACAGAAAAAAATTAAAATATACAAAAAGTTCATTTTCAATGTCTTTTGTTACAGACTGAATTCCTTCAATATTAGAATTTTCTAAAAATTCTTGTAAATCATTTAGATACAAGGAGAAAAGTAAAGGGGAAAGGATTTTCCCCCTTGTCTAACTCCTGTTTCACAGGCAAAGACATCAGAAACTTCTGAATTATGAACAATTCTAGATTTGACATCATCATACATATTTTTAATAATTCTTAGAAATTTTCCGTTCACATGGTTTAGTATCAGTTTGAAAAATAATGAGTTTCGATGAATAAAATCAAAAGCTTTTTCGAAGTCGACAAATACACAAAATAATTTCTTCTTTTTCACCCTTAATAATTCAAATAAAGTATATAATGAAAAAACATGATCCGTTGTGGAATAACCTTGCCGGAAACCTGCTTGGTTTTCATTTAAGATGTTATAATTTTCAACAAAATCCCTAAGTCTGTCGTTAAGAATTGACGTGAAAACTTTCCCTAGACATGACAAAAGTGTAATCGGCCTATAATTTTTTGCGTCTTATTTACTCCCCTTGTTTTTGAAAATAGGTATTACATTTCCAATAAGCCAAGCATCAGACAGGATTCCCGTATCAAATACAATATTAAATAAATGTACATAAATATCAACCATACAATCAAGAGAAGAAGCAATATATTCATTAATAACTTCACCCGGAGATTTATTATTTTTAGTTTTTTTTACAGCTTTCAAAATTTCATCCCGGGTTATTTGACAATTCAAATTGTCATTTACTGTATCAGAACTTACATCGTTTTCTATCAAAAACTCATTTTCGAACTTATTTTTGTTTAAGTCCTTGAAAAAATCAAATAAGTTTTGCAGTGAAATATTGCTTTTCTCTCTTTTTCTACCTCTATTAAACAATTTCCAAAATTCTTTTGGATTTTTTGTTTTTATTTCCTTCATCTTTTTACTCATTTCTGTATTATGATTCTTAATATTTACATCCATAACTTTTTTTTATATAATTCACTTTGTCTAAGTCGTTCTTTAAAAATATTCAACCCATAATGTTTGTATAACCTCTTAGATTTTCTAAATTCTCGTTGCGCTTTTTTACAATCTTTATTGTACCAGTCTTTACTAAACTGGTTCTTTGAGCACTTAAACATAGTTTTATTAAATGTCGAAGTTCCGAATGTTGCCTTGGCAGATTCGGTTAAAGTATCACAAATATCAGTAACAATGTTATTCATATCATATTTAGTAACATTTTTTACATCATTTACATATGCAGACAATCTATTACATATATCATCAACTTTATTTCTATCTATATTGTTCTTATACTCATTACATTTTTCATTTTTCCATTTATTTACTCTTTCGTCACCACAACAAAATGTTTCTGTTAACAATTTGTCTTTTATTTCATTATTTGTATACAATTGAAGAGACAAAGGAGAGTGTACATCTGAAAATAGTTTACAAAAATTTAACACTTCAAGTTTACAAATGTTGTATAGAAAATGAGTAGAACTCAACGCATAGTCAATAACGCTAGAATTTCTACTAGTTGGACTACCTGTTTTGTTTTCTTCCAGTCTACCGTTAAGAATAAACATTCTGTTATTTTTACAAAAATCAATAAATTTTCTTCCATACCCATTTACTACAGTATCTATACTATTTCTCAGCCTCGGTATACCAAGTTCATCTAAAACATCAACATCACTTTATTCATTATAATCTGTGAAATTATTTTCAAAAGAACTATCTTTATCAATGTTATAAAAATCAGACAAATTTCCCGTGCGACTATTAAAATCGCCAAGCATAGTAATATAGTTTGTTTTACTACAAACATTTTGTAACTCAAATTCAATTTCAGTAAATGCATCTTCTGATGTTTATGAAGTATTTATCGGTGGGATATATATAATTCCCAAAATAGCATCATTTGGTAAATCTAAAACTTGTTTGTCTATACTAAACCAAAGTACAAATTGGCAGTCTGACTGAATATATCTAATATACTTGTCTAAATATTTTTTAAAACCCAAAGCAATACCACCAGATTTGTGATTTGCTAGCTTCTTTCTGTTTTTATAATGAAAAATAAAATTATCACAATCTATTTCGTCTACATCATCTACTTTCGTTTCTGTTAAACATACAATGTCATGGTTATCTAATAATGACTTAAATTCAGGATACAAAAGTTTTGTTTTTATACCACATACATTTAATGAAAGGATTTCAATAGTTTTATTGTGAACATCAATATCTTTATTTACAGGTAATGAACAAGAGTGAAGGTCGCTAGTTTGTTAACACTGGTCATTTCTAACGGTACTGTTTAATCCTCCACGGTATTCCTAGTTCTGTCCTTTTCGGGGTCCTCTACGGGGTTGTGGATTTTTCGGCTGGGTGAATTCTTTGGGTCGAGCACCTTGGTCTTTTGGTGGATGACGTGAACGCGTCTGTCTTTCGTCTGTATCCATAACGTGTGTGTTGTTTTTCGGTAAAAACTCATTCCCGTCAATGAATAGTCGGTCTCTCTTAAAGAAAGCCTTTTTCTTTTGTCGGCGTGCTTCTTGAAAGTGGGGCCACAGAGCCTTCCTGCGCTCGTTTATTTCCTTTGGAAACTGTTCGTTTATGCCGTATTTCGTATCTTTAAGTTCACGAGCGGCTTTTCGTACTAGTTCTCTCTGTTTGTAATTCACAAATCTACACACTATAGGTTTAGTAATAAACTTAATTGACCCGTCAGGATGTTTTTCGGTGTACTCCTTTCCAAACCGATGAGCCCTATGAAACTCTGGTAAGGTTGACATTTTCAATTCAGTTGTCATAAAATTTTTAATGATTTTTTCAGTGTCATCTGACAGTTCATTTTTGTCGTGCATTGGGATACCTGTAAAGACTAAATTTTCCCGCATCGCCCTAGTTTGTAGATCTAGTTGTTTTTCGTTGAGGTCGTCGAAATCTTTTTGAAGTTTAGCAATAGTATCGATTGCTTCTTCGTTTTCAGAGCGTATCGCAGTCAGGTTTTTTTTTACTTCTCGGACATCCTTTTTGTTATTTTCAAATTCTGAATTAATAAAGTTCAAACCTTTTTCAACCTCGTCGACTCGCTTATTGATACTCTCGACACTTTTGACCATACTGTTTACTGTTTTATCAAATTTTGTCAATATTTGATATTTTCTCACATATCATGTCTACTTTTTGGGTTAGCATATCAAGTTTCCCTCCGTTATCTTCAAAAGTTGGATTCATAGTCGAGTGCATCATTGGCTGCATGTAAGTATTGTGAGGGGTACCAGGAAAAAAGCCTAGGGTTGATGATGTTGGTGAGGCTTGTAAGAAGTTTGGATTCTGTATGTTAGTGAATTGCTGATATTGTCTATTTTGTTCAACCATTGGAGATTCGCAAACAGGAGTACTTGGTATTGACATGTTTGAGACAGATTTAATTGGATTGTCAGTAGATCTAAGACTCTTACTTTTGTTTTTGTTTACACTATTACTATCAGTGTGAGTACTGTTCGATTTCCGTTTATTTGGTTTCTCACCACTTGTGTTCTGTCCATTTGATTTCTGCCTTTTCCTTTTTGGTTTATCACTTTTCTTTGGATTCATAAAGACTGTCTATTAAATTTCCAACAGAATAAACTTAAAAGTTTTGTCAAAACCACACATAAACACATCATAATCCATTTTGAAATTCAAATTTTGAAGAGCGAAAAAATAGTCGACATTTTATTTCACACATGCGCAAGATTTGACAGATTTGAATGGAAAAAACTTAACTGATATAATAGAAAAAAGAAACTGCTTTCATGGAGGTTATAGACGAATACCATACCTATTGAAAAAAAGAAAGCCATCAACAAACCAGCACCATTCATGAATCAAACTTTACGAAGGGAAATATATAAAATAAAAAAGAAGGGCATACAACATCCTGGTACTTTTTATAACAAATTTTAAAAATAAAACAAATTGGGAATGCTACAGAAAACAAAGAAATTTAGTTAATAAAATTAAAAAGAAATCCATCAGAAACTATTTCATGAAAAGATGCTTAGGAGGACCTAACAGCAAAGATGTTTGGCCAACAATCATGCCTTTCCTAACAAACAAAGGTTCACATTTTTCAAAAGACCTAATCCTTTGTGAAGAAAATAAGATAATTAACAATCAAAATGAAGTAGCTGAATTATTTAATATTTTTTTTATAAATGTTGCCAAAGATATCGGCTCAATAAATACTGTAATAGATGAACATCATTCAAGTATCAAAATTATAAAAGAAAAGAAACCAGAAAAAGAAATTTCAGCCCAGTAGATCCAGAGTTTGTTAAAAAAAAAAATCAATAAAATTAACATCAAAAAGGCAACAGGAAAAGATGGAATATCTTCAAAAATACTAAAATTATCCGAATCTGAAATATCCAATCCAATTTCTAAAATAATAAATAAATCATTTGAATCAGATGTTTTCCCAGATAAATTAAAAGAAGCACAAGTAATTATACCCCTGCATAAAAAAAAATCAAACACTCTTGATAAAGAACTATAGACCTGTAAGTATATTGCCCATGATTTCAAAAAAAATTGAGAGGTCTATGTTGAATATTTTAATTCATTTTTCCTCATTTTTCTGTCAGCTTTTCGAAAAGGATATGGATGCCAAACCGCTTTATTAAAAATAATTGAAGATTGGAAAAAGGCTTTAGATCAGAATAAATATGTAGCAGCTATATTAATGGACTTGTCCAAGGCTTTTGACTACCTACCTACCCATGACCTCCTCCTACTAAAATTAAAATCTTATGGTGTTTCCGCCTCATCTCTTAAACTTTTGGAAAGCTATTTAACTAATAGAAAACAGTGTGTTAAAGTAGGTACTAATTCAAGCTATTGGCAAACAATGTTGAAAGGGGTGCCACAAGGGTCAATATTAGGGCCAACATTATTTAATATTTTTTTAAATGACATTTTCTATTTTATTCACAGTCAGGATCCTACTTCGTCAAAATTATCTCCTCATCACGCCAGTTCATTTTCACAATCGTAAAAATGGAAGCCATTGTAGCGATGACGCGCTACCAATTTTGCTCTTGGAAACCGATAAATTTATCCACACTGCACCAATATCAACTAGCTAATGAGCATCAGTTAATGATCTTGTCTGCATTGATTCAACTTAAAACTATTGTCTGATCGGTTGTCAGGTGGAATTTTTGAAAAATCATAAACATTTAAAAAAAATCTAATTAAATATTTCGTGGAAGGGCAGACTAGATTTTTTTAGTGGTTGAAGACTATAAACCCTAGTTATCACACACACAAAATCAGAATTTTTCGAAGATATGCATTTTCATCATCCAACTTGTAAGACTGTCGTCAAAAGTAAAAACACAATAATACCGAACTCCGAGGAAAATTCAAAAAGGAAAATCCAAAATCAAAAGGCAAAATCAAAAATCCAAACACATCAAACGAATGGATAACAACTGTCATATTCCTGACTTGGTACAGGCATTTTCTAATGTAGAAAATGGTGGATTGAACCTGGTTTTATAGCTAGCTAAACCTCTCACTTGTATGACAGTCGCATCAAATTCCATTACATTGTCAACGATGTATGAACAAAACAAACATACTCAAAGAGTAAAAATGTCAAAAATAGGGGTACAGCAGTCAATATTGTGTTGTCATCTTAATATTACTATAAAAACAACGAATGTAACGAAGAATCACAAAAAGGCATACATTAAATTTAACATACTCATTTTGCTTTTCTTGTACCACTTAATTTATGTATATAAAGTCTACCCGTAAAGGAAAGAATGTTTTCACTGCTGGTGTAAAAATGCGCGTTTGAAATTCGTACAGGTAGACATAAAAAATAATTTTGTCGTTAAAAGTATGAACAAAACAAACATACTTGCAACACTATAAAAACAACAAATGTAAACAAAGAAGCACAAAAAGGCATACATCAAATTTAATATACTCATTTTGCTTTTCTTATACCACTTAATTTATCTATATAAAGTCTACCCGGAAAGAATAGAAGGTTTTCATTGCTGGTGTAAAATTGCGCGTTTGAAATTCGCACAGGTAGACATAAAAATATTTTTGTCGTTCAAAGTATGGAGGTTTACATACATGCATAGTCACGTAAAGTTGATATAACAAACAACAGACTCAACAGTAAATGTAATAATATTAAATAAATAAGGTGTGGTTCAAAGTATGACGGGATACATACGTACAGTATCACGTCAAATGTATAAAATAAAAAAACAGACTTAAGGGTCATGTGGACCCTATGGCTAAAATGGCCGTATTTTCACCTCAAAATTTTCTCTGAGTACAGGCAAACTTGTGCATCTGGAAAAGTTTTAAGGCATAGCATGCCCTAGATAAATAAAATTCAAATGCATTGTATGATTTAGAAAATTCATAACTTAACTGGATTTTGACGTACACTTTTTTTCGTCTCTGCAGAAGATGACAAAATTAACAAACACTTGAGTTTACCTTGATATGGTCCACTCAGGTACACAGTTTAAATAACCAATTATTGTCCATCTAATGTCCATGTCAATAAAAAATGCTCACTTTAAATTTTACCTGTGGGGAAGTTCTCAAACCTGTTTCCCAACTTAGTTTATTTTGGCACCTTTTGGAGAAGAGAAAAAAAGTGCACGGCAAAATCCTAGTAAGTTTTTATTTTTCTAAAACATAAAACATACTTAAAATTAATTTATCTAGGGAATGCTATGCTTGATTTTTTTTTACAGATGCGCAGGTTTGTCCGTACTCAGAGTAAACTTTTGATGTGAAAATACGGCCATATTAGCCATAGGGTCCACATGAACCTTAACAGAAATTTAAAGTATTTTATTGAATGAAATAATTTTATCATTCATAGTATGTCAAAATACATAAGTAAGAGTAATTTAAGTAAATAAAATAATTTTGTCGTTCAAAGCATGATGTTTTTATATAACCACAGAGTCAATTCAAAAGAATATCTCAAAAATTTACAAGCAATATTAATTTCAGTAAAAAAAATAGCTATTCGAACACACCTTCCCTGTTTTTGTGACTCATTAGATAGGTATTTCACTTGACCCATATATTTCACCTTTTAGTACTGTTATTTTTTGGTGTTATAAAGTCAACTTGTAGCTTTAATATATAAAAATAATAGAATCTGAAGCGAGACGATGTATGAAATATTCTTACTTTGAACGATATCAAGACAAAATACTCATCTCAAACACGCCCTAACATAAAAAGGTGCACTCGATTTTCTCTTTTCGATACAATTGTTACCTATTTTTAATTTTTTTTTTCTTCGGTCACATAATGGAAGGGCAGACACGAAAATTACTGAACTAATAGATTGATATCTTTTCCGTCCGTGGTATTTTTTTTCCAAAAAATCGGAGGTTATGCATTTTTGTCATCCAACTTGAAAGATACCCATGTCGACGACTTGCTATCTAATTGTTCTGCTTAACTATGGACTAGATAAATTGAAAACTTATGCAAATAGTGTTTTTGAAATAAAACACCTCATAATTGAGAAGAAAATTGCAGTTTTGTTTGTTTCTATTAACTTTTAAAAAAAATTGTCACAATAGTAAACAATACAGTAAACATTTATCGCCTTCTCTAATAGAGAGCTTCGATTCTTTTGTTCCATTTCAACCTAGTGTCCGACTGTTCATAAAGGTGAACTCTATAATTATGTAGATGACAACACCCTTTCATACGCAGATAACGATTTAGATAAATTAATTAAAACTTTAGAAAATAAAAGTAAAATTTTGATAAACTGGTTCTCAATAAATAAAATGAAAGCAAGTTTAGAAAAATTTCAGGCCATTTTTTTTTTTTTTTTTATCATTACAGAAAAATTTCAGGCAATAGCTTTTGGTAAAACAACTAAGGACAAAAACCTAAAATCTAAATTAGAAGGTAATGAAATAGAGTGTGAAGATAGCGTTAAACTTTTAGGTGTAACAATAGATTTGAAACTAAATTTCAAGGAACATGTCTCTATAATATGTAAAAAAGCATCCAAACAATTAAATGTATTAATAGGTAAACACCTGACTAAACTCGGAAAATTAACAATTTATTATTCTTTCATAATGTCCAACTTTAATTACTGCCCACTAGTTTGGCACTTTTGTGGGGAGGTAAATACAAAAAAGATAGAGAAAATTCAAGAGAGAGCACTAAGGTTTATCTATGAAGACCATTCAGCAAGTTATGAAGATCTACTCTGCAAATCAAAATTACCATCTTTAAAAGTAAGAAGAATGCAATCTTTGGCGATTGAAGTTTTCAAAATTATAAATAAAGATTGTCCTGTTTATTTCCATGATTTGATTCACTTAAAGGAAAACACTTACTCTTTCAGATACCAGAATACAGCATATCTACCACATGTAAAAACAACTGCATATGGCCTACAATCTTTCAGGTATGCAGGTGCTAGGCTTTGGAATGAGCTGCCAGATGAGCTTCGTAAGCAATCATCTTTAAATCAATTCAAGAACTTGATAAATTCTTGGTCTGGTAGCTCATGCCAATGCTTTGCCTGTAAAACCAGTTAATCTCTGCTTATTATTTTTTGTTTTGTTGCTTTATTTTCAGCATGGCAAATTTATTTTGTTATCTTTACTATAGTGCTTCTGCTGCTTTTGTGCTAATTTTAGAAACTTAATGTGCTTTTTATATGCTTTTTATGTGCAAACCATTTCATTTGTGCTTTTGTGTTTTTATCTCATAATTGCATGTATCAGTATGTGTTAAACTTGTAAGATGCTTAAATAACTTTTGTGCTGCATGTTTATATACTGATTGAACTCTTGCTTTATATGTTTAATATTGTGTGCATGACTCGATATGTATGTTTTGTTTTATTTGATGTTATGTTGGTTTTAAAAGCTCTTCAGAGTTTAGTTTTGTAATTGCTTGCTTATACCGACTCTAAATAAAGCTTTATGTCTTATGTCTAGCAGGAGACGTTAAACATGTTGCCACGCGGTTTCGCTTCTTTACAGTCACTCCATGCTATACCCTCAATTTTGTGTTTGTTCCTTCTTGTGCGACTTGCGAGCCTAGAACATCAGTTAACTACTTTCACCTCAATCTAACATATAAAAGTTTTGTGTAAATTCAAGGTGTTGTCGACTTTACCAAAACATGTTTTACCAAACTCTACAATTACACGCCATGACAGGATGCAACAAGCCAAACATTCTTATCGCAAATGATATAGTATGTCTTGGTAAGATCAACATCGTCTTTTCTAAATAGATTCAAGTTTTAATTTCCCATTTTGTACACAAAATGTTGATAATTCTGGCGGTTTCCGTTGTTTATTTAGCTGTTTTTGCGATAAATTCATTAGGCATATTTTTTTTTCCTGTAAATTATTTATTTTTCACATAAATACGTAATACATTAAACTTGATTACACATAAATCTTTTATAGTGACTCATAAGTCATTTTTTCAGCTGGATTTTGAATGTTGTTTGTTTGTATATGAATATTGTGTGAATGCCTTGTTTCAATCAATATGGTGACACTAAAATAAACAATTTTATTCTTTATTCTATGGTCTTTTTTAGACATTTCCCTTTAAAGTCTAAAAGTTTACATCAACTCTAAAAAAAATCCAGAAAGAATATATCAATAAACCCCTAATACAAATTGTAATTGCAACCATTTTTTTGGCGTATAGGCGCTAAGTAATATAGTATTAGTTACTGGCTTTACATATGTCCCTGTTATAGATTTAATGTTAGCTTATTGGGCACGAGTCTCGTAGAGTCGAGGGCCACAGCTGATCGATAATCTTTAACAGGCCCAAAACAGCAAAAGCCAGTTCGTAATACTTTTATTTAATGATTTTAGTTCTTTTGATAAAAAAATAAACTAAGAAGATTTAAGAAATATACCGTGAATAAGACATAGAATTTCACATCTGAACATTTCACAGTTGTCAACCTTGTCAGATGTAATTTCCGATTTCTCGTCCAAGTACTTGATATTACAATTCATTTTATTTAGCTATAGCTGGGGAGAATAAATAAGATGGCTTTTACTATTCTTACTCTTGGATCGTCTGTGTTTTGATGATTGATCAACGGAAATGAAACAATGCCAATAACCGAAAGTCGTACTCGAAAAGGCTGTGAAATACTTCTGGTTCAAAACGTCAATACGTTACAAAGCACTGAACATTATTTAAGCTTTTTTTATGATTTTAAGTTAAAAAAAAAATTACTTATCTTTTTATGCAAAACGATACGTCCAAGTAAAGTAAGGCGTAAGCAAATTGAAACCGGAAGTGAGCGTTCCGTATAAGCTCATAGTCCAAGACGACTTTTCCGTATTGACCCCGGCTGCTCGAATAGCAATATTACCTCTTAATTTATATCGACAGGGCAATGTTATGGGTATTTCTCATGCATATTTTTCCTAGTATTAGGGTTTATTTGCTCATTTCATTCAATGGTTAATCGGATGTTGTTCTATTCTCATAGATTATTTAAATATACATTTTTTTCCTGAAATTTTATAAATATGAACTGTTAATTCAACCTTATTTGTTAAATTGCATTAAATTGGTCGATATTTCCCCCAATACCAAAAATAACATCCACTGCATCTATATTTTTCAAGCTATATCCGCATTTGAATAGGAAGTTTTTGAAATGCAATACAAATATTTTTACTGTATACTCATTCCAAAAGATATGCAATAAGTTTTCTTTTGTTACTTTTTACATGTATGACAGTCGCATACAATTTCCTTACATTGGCAACGATTTGTGAATAAGGTGGGGGAAATTAATAATATCAAAATTAAAGTCGTCTCGTTTGTCATAGATTCTGGTACCGAGATGACCGTGTATATCAAATTTGTAAGATAAGTCTAAAAATGAGACAGAGGAAGCCGTTTCTTAGTTGTTTTGTTTGTTTAATTTCTTGTTCTGGAGGATATATTGATGGAAGGCAATTACAAACGTTTGGATTGTTAATGGAAAGAACATCATCAATATATAACTTTCAAACCAAATCAACAACTAAAAATACAATAACAATATCAAATTCTATAACATTAATGTAAACTAGTAGTTGAGATAACGTTTAAATTCCCGAAATAGATTCATAATTTTGGAATGATGACAACAGAACATAAAAGAACCATAAGCCGATGAGAAATAGTCCACATGCTATCTTTGGACCTGTTGGACCACCAAGTTCTGCATTTCCAAAGATACCAGTAAAACGTCGCACAATTAAAAGCCCTAATGTTACTACAGCACAAATAGAATATATTATTACACTGAATACCAAACTACTTGATTGTACTTCAAAGTTTTTGCCCTGAAAAGAAAAAGATGTTCATAATATAAATCATGACGAAGGTATGTCATACATATATACATATGTTGTTTCAAGTAAAACTTACGCGCGTCTGGCGGATTAAAAATTATAAACCTTGTACCTATGATAAATATTAACTAGTATATGAAAATTTTGTTTCTTTAGTGGTGTTTCATGGAAATTCAATCACTAACTTTGGTAAATCTAAAGCATTCCATTATATTTAATGCAGAAAGAGTTATGCACTTTTATGTTCTGTTGTGTGTACTATTGTTTGTCTGTTCGTTTTTTTTCGTTTTTAGTCATGGCGTTGTCAGTTTATTTTCGATTTATGAGTTTGACTGTCTCTCTTGTATCGTTCGTCCCTCTTTTAAACATATTACATTTGTTATTTACTTTTTGAATTCAGAAGTTTCACTTAGAAAAGTATGACAATATATGAATACCTGTGCTGCCCAATAAACTGCTGCAATCGTCCAAGAAACACCAAGACCCATAAAAACATTGACTGCAATACTTCCAGTCACATTTCCTACTGCATTGTCAGCCGATCGTTCTAATGTTGCAGCTGCTCTACTGGCAAATAAATCAGGTAAGCTAGTTCCCAAAGCAACGAACGTGATTGCTGTGACTTCCGGTTTCAAACCAATTAGGCATCCAAATATGTTTGCTAAATCTCCAATTATCGCATTTAATATTCCAATAGCTATTAAAGCGCAAAAAAAGCATAGCCATCCCCCTAGAATACTTGCCGGTGGAATTAAAGAGAATATAACCTGAAAAATAGTTTCAGTATCCTGAAAACTGCATAGGTATGCATTTTTGTACTTCTACTTAAAAAAAAACAAACTTAGAGATTGTAAAAAATATCAATTTGGGGTAAATATGTAGTTCGTTTACATATTGCCTTTTATAGTTTATGTGACTTTATAAATGAGGCCGTTAGTTTTCTCGTTTGAATTGTTTTACATTGTCTTATCGGGGCCTTTTATAACTGACTGTGCGGTATGAGCTTTGCTCATTGTTGAAGGCCGTACGGTGACCTATAGTTGTTAATGTTTGTGTCATTTTGGTCTTTTGTGGATAGTTGTCTCATTGGCAATCATACCACATCTTTTTTTTTTTTTTATATTAGTCTACCTTTTGATGGAAAAGTTAGAATTATAAATCGTTTATATATTTATACAAGTTTTTACCTTCCAACCAAACGTAAAGAAATGCAAGATATAATCTTTAAAGGTTGCATTTTCCACGTTTCCACCATTGACATTCATGGCATCATGGAATTGTTTACCCCATGATGTATATGACATTCTGAGTGAGTCCAGGTTAGCATTTGTTAGATCAGTAACTCTGGCAACGAATCCTTTAAATTCTGTAACGAATATGTTAGGAGTTATCATTTTTTTTATTATTTTATTAGCAATTCTTGGATCAGAAAGATTATCCTTCAACCTATCTAAATAAGCAAAATTAATAAGATTAATGTAAATCAAAGCAAATTAGTATACATCTTGGAACAATGATATGGTAAGGTATATAATGAAACAAATTTCAGTGAACAAATAAAGGCAACAGTAGTATACCGATGTTCGAAACTCATGAATCGATTGAGGAAAAAACAAATCCGCGTTACAAACTAAAACTGAGGGAAACGCATCAAATATAAGAGGAGAACACAAAGCATGTTGAACATTGTGGATTATTTCTTTAAATCGGATAGAGACACAATTAATATCAAAAATTGATCTTCTCAAATAAAGATAAAATAATGGATGAATTTGGTAACAAATATACAATCTCTTAAAAAAGAGTAATTTAGGTTTTTCAATAAAATTACAACACAGGATATTTGGATACAAAATTACAGACAGCAAGTATTACCGAATAAAGTTTTTGATTACAACTATTAGTTTTTCAATATATAAGTCGTACTATGAATCTGAGCAGAAAACAAAAAAAAACATAGACGTCTACAGAATGTTTTTTAATGAATACACCAAGAGAGTAGATGCCAATATTACCGGACATAAGACAATAAGTTCAATGTTACTTTCAATTAAAAAACCCCATAATCAATGAATATTAAGTTTTGTAAACAAAATGTATGAAAATTAATTTAATCAGTAGTCATTGTAGTGGATTGTAACAGGGTACGTCAAGAGAAGCTTGGAATCTTAATGGTTTATGTAACAAGCAATATTAGATGAATACAATTATTATGTAGTTAAAAAAAGATAATGGATGAACGTGGGAACTCATACCATCATGCTTTGGGTTTTTTTTGTACTTCTTTACTCAAGTAAAGGTTATATAATTTAAATGATAATTTTCATCTGCTTTGTCATTATCAAGGACGTACCAGTCGATATTTTATCGAACTTTAAATAGTAATATATTTTCCTTCCAACTGATAGCATTTTTTGAGATCCTTACCGTCATCATTCACAATTGTAACAACACATCTGGTTTTTCGTTTGTCCATTTCACAATTGCCTTCCACTCCAGTTAATCTAACTTCAAAGTTTTCGTCCTTTTCAAATTCCTAAAATATTCATTCATTTCAATGTCACTTAAAAAATAGGTCGTTTTTATCACATTTTGTTTTGTTTTGTTTTCTTTTTTCTTTCTCTAATTACATAACATAACGTCTGTTAAATATACAAATACCAAATCTTTAACGTACCATGTCATCATGGATACAGATCTCAATCATTTTGGAAACTTCTCCCTTTTCAAACACAATTTCCTGCTTTTGATCAACGCTGTAATCATGACCCTTGACGGCTACTAAATCTTTGGTTTCATATTTCACGGTGACCTTGCCCTTGCAACCTCCTTCTCGTTCTACTGGGACTAGGGCCGTACCAACACTCTCTTTGAATACAAAGGCTGGCTTCGGGAATCTTATATGGTCCCTAACTTGAAAAAAAATATCATACATTATTACCTGTGGTCTGTCTTAAAAAAGACATATTTCATTTCGTTTGAAATTAGGGTTTACCCGTTTCCTATTTATAGGATATATGTATATAGATGGGAACTAGTATAAAAAGTTTTGCGCCAGTACTACTATTAAGTATAAAGTTTGATATGAGGTGCAAAATGCACGAAAAAAGTTTGCATGTTTTTACGGGTGGGGTTCCGTCGAATTGAAGTGAGTCACGTTAGTCTAAATCAGTTGCTGCTACATTTATTACATGTATTTATATGTGTCTGAATTGGTGAAAATATACAATTTAATATTATTAAAGACATGTTACTGCTAACAACTAATCCTATATCCTAAGTTTTTAATGTTAATAACTAATTGAATTTTGAGTAGAACTATAATAGATTTGAACGTGCAGAGAGAGTGAGAATTTAACATTAATTTGATACAAGATTGTAAGGCAAAAACTAGTGTTAGGCCTGTTGTTTGTTAGATCAGAGATTAAATCATCAATGTATTTAAAAAAAAAATCACGCGGTATACATATCTAGTCGGAACAGGTTACAAAATCTACCGTTGAAAAACCTGCTATACCAGAATTTTCATTCATTACATTAGCTTATAAAAATTAGCAGTTTACCAAACAAAAAAGGGATAAAGCATTCTAATCACGAAGCGTGAATATTCTCAAAACAGACCAATCGGAAAGCTAACCCCATTTCTAAAAGCAACAAAGGAAGTCATGTGACTTCCATATTTGGGCATTTTTTTGGTAATTTATTCTTCAACTGAAACAACCCTGTTTCCTCAAAAAAATAATTTCAAATGAAATCAAAGCATGCTGTACATTACAAATGCCAATTGTATATACTTTTCAGAAGTTCTCACATAAAAATTGTGTCACTAAACGTATTGAATTACAATTAGAAGTCTTCAAACCATCGATCTTCACTCGGCGCGTCAAGCTTTTTCAACATATCAGGATTGAGTTCAATAGCGTAACAGCTACGTAGCTGCTATAAATATCTAGGTAACACCTATTATATAGCTACACGATCAATAGTCAAAATCTACGTAGCAGTTCGTAGCCGCTACGATATTGAACGCAACCCAATTCAAATTTCTTTGTTAACTTCTCGGGAACGTATGTTGAATTTAAATTATGTGCTGAGGCTTTTTATGAACTAGCCCGTGTCACATTTGGACAACTTGATACGCTGTTTTACGCAAATGTGCCACTTGAAGTCCCAGATATAAATAAATAAATTTTACTAAATATAATTTGATACTAAAGACATATCATATGTATTTTTTTTTTAGAGAAATACATTTTATCACTTTTCAGACTCAGTTAAAAAGGTCCTCTGACCCCGTGCCATAATATTATCATTCCAAGAGTAACTTGTATTGGTAAATATGTTTACTGTTGTAACCAAATTATATCAACACAGAAATAAATGTCTTGGACATTAATACAAGAGGTAGCCAAAATATGCATGAATACTGGATCTAATGATCAATGACAAGTATTCCTTTTCATTAATTTACTGATACCTGCATGGTCCTATCCTTTTCATTTATATTTAATAGAGGTAATAATCAAAGTAATATCAATTGAAATTCTTCATTATTCAAAATAAGAGGAAAGGAGAAGGTCCGGTAAGGACCGATTTTGGCCTCAAATTTCAGGTTCATCTGACGAAAGATGTTGACCTAAGTCATTAAAACGCTCCGATTCAAGCTCAAATATGAAAAAATCTACCAAATATGCTGAAAAATGCTACTTTTAAGAAGGATTTTGTCAGAAATGAAAGTGGCCGCATCCGTGTTCATCCTCAACCTTTATATATGTTACGTATTATCATCAAATACAACTTACATTTAAATATTTTAGATGAACACGAATGCGGCCCACTTTCGTTTTACACTGAAACTGTCTAAAATTTAACCAAAATGATATAATTGTAAAGATTTCAGTAATTTAGCATGACTTAATGGTACTAGTACTCGATATATGTATATCGTATTGTTAAAACAGCCCATATTTATGTAGCAGAAGCATTCTACTGTCCAATAAATAATTAAATGTATACATTTTAACAATTTTGTAAAACTGCTATATTTTGGGGCCAAAAAGTGGTCTTATTGGACCTACTCCTTTGTTTGCAATCCTTGTACGATTACACTAAATATGACAATGAATACATTTCGTGACGTCTCATTGATTCCATGCAAGTTCTAATGAATGGACTCAAGTTATAATTAAAAAAAAGTATTGTAAACCAATAAATCCTCATTTTTATAGTTATAATCATAAACTTGTAAATAAATAATAACAAAAAAGACTCGGTCGCATATTTTTCTTCTTCTATTTAAAAAACAAATAATTGTTATGCATATTTCAATTATTAAAGTATTTCAAAGCAGTTTCTGAGTACTTTCGCAGAATTCCTTTATCACAAAAAAATGATATTTCATTATCAATGAATGAGTTTTTTTAAGTCATCTTTAGGTTGTGCACAGACAGTATAACCTAATATTTGGTTAACGTCAAACATTTCACTTGATTTTGTTTTAGATGCATACTATTAATTTTTTATATGATATTGCATAATCTTTGTTCATCTAAAAAATGAACAGGCAATTTCGCATAATTTTTAAACGTAATTGTTAAAAGACCGCCAATTTAAGTATAATTTTTCTTTAGTAATAAGACACATGCTTAAAGAATCGAAAGAAACGTATTTCTGACCTCAAACATGCCAAAAAAAGTAAGAAACTGAAAAAGGAAAAAAATCCTAATTGCCGCCAGATTATTTTTTAGGATGGCGGGTTTAAATGCCAGTCTCATTGTTGTCTCACAGTCGGAAACCAGGTTGAAATAGAACAAAAGAATCGAAGCTCTTTGTTAGAGAAGGCGATAAAAGTATACTGTATTGTTTACTATAGTGACAAAATTTTTAAAAGTTAATAGAAACAAACAAAATTGCATCTTCTTCTCAATTACGAGGTGTTTTATTTTAAAATTTTTGCATAAGTTTTCAATTTATCAAGTTCACAGTTAAGGTTTATGTACCCTTCTGTAGCCATTTTTGTACGAATTTTTCAAACCTCAATTGTATCAAAACTACAGATATAATGAATAAAAGAGATAGGCCATTTAGTACATATTCCAAGGGGAAACTTGATACAAAGCAGTATTTTTTACGGTTTCAATGCATTTGATAGAAAAAGAGGACTTTATGGCAAATAAATCAAGATTTTTATAGAAAATCCACAGCCTTTAATACAGAGATTTTTGTTATAAAATTTGAAACATAAATTACTCACTTGATTTTCTATGATGTGCTAGTGTTTATTTTTTACAAAAAGTTCTAAGCAACCTATAAATTCCAAAACACCTCATGCTGAGTCACTAAAGTCTAGCGCACCCTAAAAGGTGTACTTGATTTTGGCCATATTTATATTTGTTTTAACCAATAACTACATTTATAAACTTGTTTTAAGGAAATCAATGCTAGCACTGCATGCAATAATTCTATATCTATCAGTCATCAAAGGGCCTAAAATGAGATAACAAGGATAAAGGCTGTGGATTTTCTATAAAAATCTTGATTTATTTGCCACAAAGTCCTCTTTTTCTATTAAATGCAATTGAACAGTAAAAAATAAAGCTTTGCATCAAGTTTCTTCTTGGAATATGTACAAAATGGCCTATCTCTATTATTCATTATATCTGTAGTTTTGATACAATTAAAGTTTGAAAAGTTCGTACAAAAATGGCTACAGAAGGGTACATAAACCTTAAGCAGAACAGTTGGATATCAAGTCGACGACATGGGTATCTTTCAAGTTGGATGACCAAAATGCATAACCTCCGATTTTTTGGAAAAAATTACCACGGACGGTAAACATATCAATCTATTAGTTCAGTAATTTTCGTGTCTGCCCTTCCATTATGTGACTTAAGAAAAAAATCCAAAAAAATGGGTAACAATTGTATCAAAAAGAGAAAATCGAGTGCACCTTTTTATGTTAGGGCGTGTTTGAGTTGAGTATTATGTCTTGATATCGTACAAAGTAAGAATATTTTATACATCGTATCGCTTCAGATTCTATCATTTTTATATATTAAAGCTACAGGTTGACGTTATAACATAAAAAAATCACAGTACTAAAAGGTGAAATATATGGGTCAAATGAAATACCTATCTAATAAGTCACAAAAACAGAGAAGGTGTGTTCGAATAGCTACTTTTTTACTGAGAGTACTTGACGACAGTCTTTCAAGTTGGATGATGAAAATGCATATCTGCGAGAAAAAAAATTGTTTGTGATAACTAGTGTTTATAGTCTTCATACACTAAAAAAATCTAGTCTGCCCTTCCACGAAATATTTAATTAGATTTTTTTTTAAATGTTTATGATTTTCGAAAATTCCACCTGACAACCGATCAGACAATAGTTTTAAGTTGCAGACAAGATTATTAACTGATGCTCATTAGCTAGTTGATACATTTGTCTGTAAAAATATAACTGACATATAAGGATCGTAATGGTGCATTGTGGATAAATTTAACGGTTAACAAGAGCAAAATTGGTAGCGCGTCAGCCCCACAATGGCTTCCGTTTCTACGATTGTGAAAATGAACTGGCGTAATGGGGAGATAATTTTGACGAAGTAGGATCTTGACTGCTCAAGAAGATAACAACAACAGTAGTTTCTAAGGACTTGCTATCCGACTGAAACGTTTCGTTCTTTTTGCTGCATTATCAATAAAAAAAACCCATTAAAATCGCCTTCATGACAGCTGTAATTGTTGGTGTTTTAAAACTTTCTTTTGAATAATAAACACACGCTTGTCCAGTATTTCGAAGTTCTTTATTAAGAATACAATCATCCCTAATTCGATATCATAATTACATATATATTACTTTTATACTTACTATCATCATTCAATACTATTATCTGAGTTATAGCCCTTCTCCCTACAACACCAGGTTCATACGGATCGATTGAAATCTTGGCAAAGAAAACTTCATCTTCCTCCCAAATATCATCATCTACTATGTCGATTTCAATATAATTCATCGTTTCTCCTGGTTCGAAGACCAACGATTGTTTGAACTCGATGTAATCCTCTTTGGCAACGGCTGTTCCATCGAAAGTTTCAACCCTTGAAACGAATTGATATTGATTATTTGAAACTGTTCATTTTCTCTATTTCTATATTGCATATCAGCAAAATCATATATGCGACTATCATTTTATATTTTAAACAAAGTCTGTAAATGAACCAAATCTACAACTTAAAACAATTATGTCCAAATTCGGTGCACATATCATATACGAATAAAAAAAAAATCATATTCAAATATAATGATATCAGAACAGTACCTGTATCTAACTCTTCTGTTAGTATTGCCATGTCGAGCTATACCGATCTTTACTCGTTTATCACATTCCAGAATAGAGGTTGAAGGAGCAGTAAATTCTATGATAGACTTTTCCCTACCTTGACTTAGTTCTGTCAAAGAAACTTGGGAACCCATCTCATCACAAGCTACCAAGGTTCTAAGAAGCTGAAAAGTAAATTCATACACATTTATATTATGCTTTGAGTGAGATTTGTTTCTTTTTTTTCTTTTCTGCTGTTGGTTTGTTGTTGTTGTCAATAGTATTTTCATCATAGCGCAAAGTACGAACAGACAAATACGACCCATGCCATAAGTCTGTCCATTTGATGTCTACCGTTGCTCTAAGACACTGCTGTTGTAAGCAATTGACGTCAACCAATCATTGTTTTCGTATTATTTTTTTTTATCGTGAAGCCTATATTAGCTTATGGATTGTTGTTGTTTACATCCTTTTTATTTGGTTGTCATTCTTATTGACAATCACACCACAATTCCTTATTGAAATACAAGTTAAAACGTTTCAATATGTTAAGTATTAATAAATATAGACTTAAATTTAGGCCTGGTTTCTTCTTTAATTAATGCCGCAGTTTATCTATCAAATTGTAAGAAATGAAAACATATTGTGTCCCGGAGCAGCATATCAAAACAATACCTCTTCTGTCCTTTCATTCATTTGTGGAGTAAGTTTTGCACCCCCGGTAAGAGATCTAATGGCGTTGATTCGGTACCATCCTCTGCTGTGTTCTTTGTTTTCTTCCATCAGTTTTGCCGTGAGCAAAGCAATATCTTTGTCTTTCACGGCGTTCTTGTTATGCAATCTCTAAAAAATGTCAAGACAAAATAATTGAATAAATCATTTCGGTTACTTCCTATTTCAACAATGAAACTGATAACGAAGAGACATTGAAGAACTGGGGCAATTTCTTTCTTTGTAAGAACTGGGACAATTTCTCTCTTTGAAATAACTGGGAGAATATCTCACTATAGAAGATCTGGAACAATTGTCTAGATTTAATATTGATGACACTGTTTAGTATTATTAACTTGCTATAGTTGTCTATTGTCAAAGACCATATGTATAACCGTAGATATTAAGCATGCATGTTGCTGTCTCATTAGAGTATGCTCTTCATCACCTTTAATGCATACATATCTTTTATATTTGCTGGTGAATTAAATCCATTATTCTACAGTGATATTCAAAATTGTCCATACTTAATTTCAATCGATCCCCTATTGCAGTGACCGTGAGACCCATAACTAATGAAATAGACAAATATTGCTGGAACAACTTGTTACCACTGACGCAACAGGTTCAAAATTGGAAAGATATCTGCAATGTAAGTCCAAACCCAATTGTCATGTCATTATTTCCGAGGTCAAAACCATAACACTTTTAAATACTATCGTGACATAAATACGTACTCTAAGCACTTCCTGTATAATTTGTCTGTCAGCTTTCTGTTTCTCCAATAAACTTAGTTCTTCTCCTACAAATGAAAAAAAATACATATTTTTAAACAACATCAAACTTTTGATATTTTAATATTGGTGTTCCATGCTTAACCAAGTTATAACAAGCATTCATTTGGATTGTGATATGGAGATTCACTGCTAGCGGTTTTATTTCCAATTGAAATAATTTAACTTGATATCTCCATTACATGACAATATAGCATGAATTATAAATTATATATTTAGTTGTATATACAACACTGATCCTAATTAAGATCTTTATTTTGTCATCAGTTGAACTCTATTGCAAACTTTAAATTTTAAAAAAAGTGCAGTTCTTTAATGTTTTTTTTTTTAAAGGTCGGGAGTATTTTAAGTGGAGGGATTAAAACAGAAACTGAACTTGTTTCAAACGTTAGGATACCAAAATGAACTTTTCTGAAATGTCGTCTTCTGTTGATATCAGGAGTACATGAAAATTACACCACAGTTCAAGTTTTCCAATTCGACATCGAATGATTCATGTGACAAAGAGCACTTGTGTTTCAATGATACTTATGCACTTCTTATTTCTACGAACCACTTATCTGCAGAACCATAGCTAATTCGTCTTTGTGATATTTTTGACAATTTAAGACCATAACACCTGTCTGAAAAATTATCTTGAAAGTATATCCAACGGTAGTCAAGTATTGTGGTTAAATTGTGAAAATGTGATATATGATCGTGAAGAAGTCTTTTCGAAAGAACGAAAGAAACTACATATGCAAGGGCAATTACTAATCTAATTTAAAAAATTATACCGACAAATTTCTTCTGTACACGAAACACGCGTAAAAATTAAAATTCAATCCTTGCATCTATGATGAGTTTATTAAACAAATAAATAAAATAGTTTGTCAAAATGGTTCAACGTTATGATCAGTGTACGAGAGAAAAAATCAGTGCTCTTCGACATTTCTATGAAATTAGTAATGTCACGAAAGAAACAAGTATTTTTCATAACTCAAATGACTAAATAACTAAAATTTCATTCTATGTTGATGACTTATATGGTTCGTAAAGATACTTCGTGTTAGAACATTTGCACAACCTGAAGCTTTTACCCCCTAAAATTATTAACTATGCATTCGCATTCTGGTATCGAACAAAAGTTTTTAAACCTTGAAATCGATCATTTTTTTACAACCTAATATTTTTATCGTGAAACACAAGACACGAAAAGACTCACGTAGGACGTTTGTCCTTGTTTACCTGTAACACTTAATGATGGTTATATTTCAAAAACTTAGAACGTTTGCACTTTAAACCTGTACAAAACTGAATACGCTTTATACCTATCATAGTGTACCTGTAGTCTTTATAAACTTTATTAAAGTCATGGAAAGTCGTTCACGTGGTCATTGAAGTCAGATAGCAAAATAAAATAAAAAATCGCAGAAAAAAAAAGATTCAAAGGTTAAAAACTTTTGTTTTACTGTACTAACTGACACAACAAAGGTTCAGTTTTATTTATATTAATATACATTTAAATATGGGAATTATTAGTATAAAAAATGTATTTGTCAAATGGACTTGTCTCGAACTTAATGTGTTTTCACAAACAGTACTGCCTATTTTCTTTATCTCATTGCAATTTTATTCAGAAAGTAAATAATTTTAACAGACAATTTTGTTATCGGATTTTTCATAGAATGTAATCAAACCATATTCCAATCGCAATGATTGACAATTCTTACACGATCTATTTTCTGTATATAACGAATGATTGCCATGAAAAATGTATAAATTAAATCTTTTTTAACAGAGACTTAATGACTAGTACCATTTAAAACCCTGTTGATGAAATATTCACAGTATACAGACAAGAGGTTCAAAGGGAAGTATGGCATTGAAGACTTCCAAAATCTTTTCAATGAAATTGATATTCATTCATTCTTAACTCCAACTGCGTGATTGTTTTAGCTATGCAACATTTATTATACCGAACTTATTTAAAGATATAATGAACTGGGGTATAAGGCTACTCTGAATTCCTTGAGAAGAAACATTTGATTCAGTGTCTGAATAGAAAGTGAACACTTGGTTAATTCCATTAGAAATGTAGAGGAGATATAGATTAGATATGACATTTAGTTTCAAAAAGGATTTTGTGCTCACATAAGGTAATCGAAAAAAAAGTAAATACAATGTTTGTCCGAGGAATCCCCCTCCCCTTAGCAACAACCTCATAATATTTGGGTTTTTTATACCACAACAAAAACGCACTCGAACAGCTAAAGATAAAAGAATATAAAGACTGCAATCCAGTTCTGATTCAATAAATTCAAATGACATTTTTATCTAACTGGAAAAGATATATTAAGACTGTGATATTAAGAAATTACATAGTGAATTGTATTTCCCTCCAATGTATTGAACCAGTGGCTTTATATACAAATCAACAAGAACTTCTTAGGACGAAACAGTAAGCAATATCCTTTAGTTTTGCTTTCCGCTACATAGATGATGTTCTCTCCCTAAATTTGGTGACTATGTTGAACGCATTTCTCCCATCGAACTAGAGATAAAGGATACAACAGATACAGTTTAGTCAATCGCATATCTTGACCGTCTATGAATTGGCGATTATGGTCGATTGAAAAACTTTTCGACAAAAGAGTTATTTCAGCTTCCCAATTGTGAACTTTACATTTCTAAGTAGCAACATTCTAGCAGCGTCTGCATACGGACAATATATCTCCCAATTGATACGATATTCACGGGCTTGTATTTATTATCACATTTTTTTGGATAGAGGTTTGCTGCTCACAATGTATTTCAAATCTAAGAGTTCCAAATCGTAAAGTTGAAATCATCCCGTCGTGAATTTTACAGACGCCATCACGAGTTGGTTGACCTTTATGGGATATCCGTTTCAAAAAAGATATCGGATATATTCCTAGTGCCGTAACTACAATCCCGTTCCCTTCAAAAGAATGTCACCTGCTGAAATATATTATTTACCTACTTTGTTAAAACATGAACAACACGACGGGTGCCACATGTGGAGCAGGTTCTGTTTACCCTTCCGGAGCACCTGCGATCATCCCCATTTATTGGTGGGTTTCGTTTTGTTTGGTCTGTATTTTACTATGTTGTGTTTTGTGTCCCTTTTTTGTGTTTGTCTTTTTGTTATTATTTGGCCATGACGTTGTCAGTTTATTTTTTATCTATGCGTTTGAATGTCCCTCTGGTTTCTTTCGCCTCTATTTTATGTTAACTATATTAATACACTAGTGTGAGGGAATTGTCCAAATATGCGTTTCATCATTAACATTTTAATGGAATTATTCAGATTCTAAATTTTGCTTTCATTCTATTTTAAAGGTAGATCGTTCGTCGAAAATTGCAAGACAAGAATGCTAACATGTTTTTAAAAAAATGGTATGTCTTATACCTCTGGGGAAACACATTTTGTGATGTGCAATTTTTCGTTTCAGGGGACCCAATGTTCTTGCCTTGGTTCTTTCTTATGTTGTACTTTTATATTGGTATTCCTTCAAAAGTTAAACTTTTATATTTGATGGGATGGTTGACCTAAACAGAATGTACTCAAGCTAGTATCTTGAAGCGTCTGACAGACCACTTTAAAATGTGTTACAACCATTTGCTGGAGACATAGAAAAAAACAGGGTAAATCAAAAGTCCAATTAATCAAATATCACCATGACCAAACATATATAAGGATAATAGACAAACAGCAATAACAAAACATATCGAAGATGACTTAGATTGGGCAGCACGAACCTAATCAAAAAGAATGTTGGAATGAAGGTTATTAAATAACAAGCAGGAAATATCACATGCTTATTTGGGCCGAGAACGTATGATATGACAATTAATCATTATCAATATGAAAAATGAAGATGTGGTATGATTGCCAATGTGACAAAACTGACAACTCTCCACAAGAAACCAAAATGACACAGAAATTAACAACTATAGGTCACCTTACTGCCTTCAACAATTAGCAAAGCCCACACCGCATAACTATATCAAAATATTTCGTTCAAAACCTCTCGTTTTCGAGGTGAGCAGGAGAGCACTGGATGTTCTTATAGGAGCGACTAATATTGGTATCTCTGAATGGCAACTGTAACAAATGTATTTGAAAAAATCGGAACAACAACCCAATGTGAGCAATACAAACTAATGAATATAAAGCTCTTATTCTCGAAAACTGTTCCGATATTCAATACAGATATTTTATATGCGCATGCACAACTCATGTGAATATCCAACTATCAGATAGCTTATTTAACATTAGATTTAAACATCACTTACCCATTTCAAGACCAGAATCCTGTACACTTCCTCTCCCAAAGAAGTCTTTATCTACCATGTATGCAACCAATACCATCAACGGAAAAAACAAAAACGTTACAACTGCCTCCCATACATCAACATAATCGGGTGTGATGGCAACTAATATGATCAAAAGCCATAAATAGGCAACTACTGAGAAAACGCCTGTCACTAGGAAAACTTTGAACTTTTTTATTCTTTTTGTTTCTCCTGCAGATATTGACAAAATGCACACGCCAGTTATGCACATTAAATTAAAAGCTGCTGAACCAACAATTGTTCCTGGTCCTAGCGCACCGGCTTTAAAATCATTAAACATAACTTCTATAATTGACAATAAAATTTCTGGTGTACTACATCCTAATGACATGCAGACCAAATTCGCAACAGTACCGTTCCACATTTTAATTTCAACAGACGTGTAGCCAGTTTCTGATTCAGGATCGGGGATTTTAACTTGCTTGGTTTTTCCAGTTATTATATCGATTGCCTGCATAAGATAGTCTGCAATGATTGATACTCCCATAAAGCTCCACAATAATCCCAAAAAGTAGATTGTCGCCCTTGCCTCCTTTGGCCATGTATACTCGTTTACAAAGGGCATTAACAATCCTTTGTCTGAACAGAGGTACTCCTCTCTACATGCTGTACAATTCGGCATACTGGACACCTTAAAGAGAATATAACGGTAAAAGAAATATTTTCGATACTTTTAAATAACCAAAAAATTATTCAGTGCTATGCTGTATTTATATAACAAGGGGTACAATCAAAATCACGTGATGGATATACACACACCGGAAGTAACAGTCGAGCAGACCGCTTGAAAAGTAAGTAGTCGTATTTACTTGTTTATATCAATAAAATTTAATAAATAAGGTAGTGCACCGAATGTCGGATACTATCTTGTTTTGAAATACACAATTATCCTTGCTGGAAAGCGTGCAGTGAATGCTAACACTTCGACACAGTTCCAAAATTTCACCAGATAACTGTGTCGAAGTGTTTGCAATAACTGCACGCTTTCTGGCAAAAACAATTGTGTATTTTAAAACAACATACTATCCGACATTCGGTGTGCCAACTTATTAATCAAAATTTAATTGATATAAACAAGAAAATGCAACTATACTAACCTTTCAAGCGGCGAGTTCGACTGTAACTTCCGGTGTGTGTATATCCATCACGTGATTTTGATTGTACCCCTTGTATAAGGAATATAAAAAAAAACACACTATGCACGTTAGTATTTCCTGGTCCTTTGGGATTTTTACCACACTAAAAAAATCATAACCCGGCATCTTTACCGTAATAGTTTTGGATTATAATCAGACGATGAGGTACTATATGTTTCTTTTTATCGAAATATAATTTTCATTGTTTTAATGTTTTGTTAATTTTGTGTTATTATTTAAAGTTATTAAATAAGTGTGCTCTCTGTGCTTTTGAAACAAATGTATTCCGATATTTTTCCATCCGAGACGGTTAAATGTTTGAATAATTGAAGAGCGAGGCGAAAATTACAATTTAACTATTGAGAGTGGAAAATATCATAATATACGAGTTATAGTAGAGGGGTCCTTCCTTTTCAAAGATTTGCAGAAAGTTGTGAACTTTGTATGGGACGTAATCTGTCATAGTCACCCTTTTTCTTGACGTCACAAAATTGGATTCAGAAGGAATCAAGAAAGTTTGACGTCAGAAGTGAATTTCGACTAATAATTCCTTATCTTCACTTGTGAGGAGAACAATTTGTTCACAAACGGTTGAAAAAAAGAGAAACATCCGTTATCATTCTATGCGATGCGAATGATCCAAGAGTCTATCCTAAATTGAGACAAATACTTGGGTGGTTGATGCTTTGTGCCGCATGGCGCAAAAGGTTTATATCGCAGGGATGGCTTTTTTGAATATATTTACAATTTACAATTATTTTTTTTTAAATCCGACAACATGACAAAAAAGATCATTCAGTAAACTAAAATTCTAGTTTAAAGCAAATTGATTATTTACAAAAAAAAATTCTTAGATAACGTGGTAATGATTAAAATCATTTAAAATGTATACAACATTTATATATTTTACAATAATTTAATATTGGATGTAACGCGTCTTCTAATTAGCTGACGTTATTTTGTTATCAGCCCATAAACATAATTTAGTCATGTGACCGTAACGTCATCAACGTTTTTTTCATGGGTTTCTACGGTTTAAAATGGAATTTAGAATTAAATTATAAGAAATGACTGTATTATTTTTTCTTTCTTTTCGAAATAACATAAAAAAATTAATGTGGTGCACACTGTTAAATAACCCGCTGCGCGCGTTATTCAGTGTGCAGCACATTTTTTATACATTTCATTAAAATACGTTATTCTGATTGGCTAACTGCAATCTCGCGTTATTCCTGAATCAACTTCATAACACAATAAAATTTATCATTCATGATGACACGAGGTCCGACAATAAAGTAAATTAAAAAAAAAACTTGATAAAAATTCGTTTCGTTTCATGCCTGGTAGTGCTGCCGACAACTTTTAAAATATTTGATGCTTCTTGATATTTCGATATTGGGTGGAAATGTTAACTTTTAACTGAAAGATAAACCCCAGAAATTTGGTTTCATAAACCATTTTAATTGGGTTTCCGTACAAGGTGAGTTCTGGATCAAGATGCATTTTCTTTTTGTTACAAAAACGCATCCCAACCTAATTGAAGTAGAAAATTTAAAACCTTTTTTCCGAGGCCCATTTTGCAATTCTTCCAAGACATAATAGTAACTGTCTTTCAATGATGTTCATTTTTTTGCCTCTTCAACATATCAAAACATAACCAACGTACATTGGACCTTCAATATTTCTTTTTAATACTTCAGCAAAACTAAATAATTCAAAAAACAAAATACTACCATGAGGGACATCCATCTCTTGATAATGCATATCACACAAAGTTGAATTTACTCTAACATTAACTTGTCTGTTACACGGAAAATTCGAAATCAAAGGAGTAGGTCCGGTAAGGACCGATTTTGGACTCAAATTCAGTTTCATCTGACGAAAGATTTTGACCACTTTTTAAACACTTAAGTGTCTATTTCATATGATTCAATTAATTTCTGTGAAAGATTTTAACTTATTTAGTCATTAAAAACGATCCGATTTAAGCTCAAATATGAAAAATCTACCAAATATGCGAAAAAATGTCACTTTTCAGATGGTTTATGTCAAAAACGAAAGTGGCCGCATCCGTGTTTATCCTCAATCTTTGTATATGTTATGTATTATCATCAAATACAACTTTCATTTCAATATTTTGGATGAACACGAATGCGGTCACTTTCGTTTTACACAGAAACCGGCTAAAATTGTAGTAAAATGCTGGAATTTTTTAGATTTCAGTAGTTTAGCATGACTTAATGGTGCTAGTACCCAATATATGTGCATTGTGTTGTAAAAAACAGCCCATATTTAGGTAGCAGAACCATTCTACTATCAAATAAATAACTTAAAGTTTACATTTTAACAATTTTGTAAAACTGCTATATTCTGGGGCCAAAAAGGGATCTTACTGCAACTACTCCTTTGGCATTTTGCCTTTAAACCCCATATCAAAAAGATATTTTAAAGAACCATACATCCATGTAGTGTCATAGGCCTTTTCAAAATCGAAAAAAAACACTATCACATGTTAATTTTTCGTAATTTTTTTTAAAAAAAGTAAATTTTTCGCAAAACCATAACAGACAAAAAGTAAAATCACAAAAATACTGAAATCCGAGGAAAATTCATACGGAAAGTCCCTAATCAAATGGCAAAATTAAATGATAAAATACATCAAACGAATGTACAACAACTAAACATCAGTATTGCAAAAGTTAAATTTAGACATTTAGGCATATACATTGCTCAATGTTTATATATTTATTAATATTTGTACGTGTTTCATTACTTCTGAGTTGTTCGAAGAAGTGATTATTTTAACTTATTTTAGAATGTTATATGTCAATTGTCATTTAACATATCAAAAAAGACGTATACAGATTGAGAGACGGCAATTTAATATTAATTGCCCCACAAGTGTCCAGTGAAAACCATGGAACTATTTTTGCATTGGGCTGATATTTCTAGCAATTCTGACGAGCTCATTTTTTCGAAATTTGGTCATATTTTAAGATGATGATGTTTTACGTAACAATAATACACCAATATCATACTTTAGGATGCGCGAGCTCTTTATTAAAATTTTCATCCGTTTGTTTGGGATATTCTTAAAAGCGTTATGGGTTGCACAGTTTTAGGTCTGAAGGTTGTAGTACTTGTACTAATTCCGGTTCACCAGACTCTTTTTAAGAGACACGGTAAATGGTGTTTCAAAAAGGCAAACGATGGTATCGTGAAGGATTCGTTAGATAATTTCTGTCGCATTAATTTCAGACTTTTATTGCATGATATAGATCACCTTTTAAATTTTCCCGATCCTTGTGTTTTCGGCCCTCGGCTCTGTCGTGTGGTATTGCACTTTAATCTTTTTTGTTATTTATTCCCAGCGGGCACATGACGTTGTTTCAACGTTGAAAAGTTGTTGAATTTTCGTTGAGTTCGTCATCAACGTTGATTCAATGTAATTATTTTCAACGTCAAATATTCAACCACAATTCATAGTTGATTCAACATCTTAATTTCAACGTTGAAATTTCAACAGAAAGTTGATGTTGATTCAACGTCTTATTTTCAACGTTGAAATTTCAACAGAAAGTTGATGTTGACTCAACCTCTTATTTTTCAACGGAAATAATAATTTAAAACATTTCCCGCTCTTAAAACTTTGCTACTCGGAATATCACGGAAATGCTTCCGAAAGTTCGCGCATGTCGATATTTTTGTTATCATTCATTTGAGGTCATCAGGCATGGTCACATTTGTTCATCTTGTCACACTAGAAAAATTCAGAAGAAACCAAGAAATTTTGAGGTAATGATAAATTTCATCCAATTATTTGCAGAGAATAGATATTTCATTAAATATATTTTTCACACTGATCAAGAAATGTGAAAATAGCACAAACATTATAAAGAAACTAATTATCAACATTGATATCTAAACGTTGATGCAACGTTGTATTTTCAACGTTGAAATGACCTTTCATTTTCAACCTATTATTCAACGTTGATTCAATGTTTCAGCATGACGTTGTTTCAACGTTGAAGCAACGTTGATTTGCCCGCTGGGTTGAATACATTTCTGGTAGATTCCATCATTACGCCTTTCAAGAGGCCTAAATAATCTAAAATCAAGCTTAGCATTAAATGAAGTAACTGATTCAATACTACTTCTCTGACAAATAATATACTTTTCAAAATTGATGCACTTTTTCTGCCATTTTTGAACTACTAGGTCCTAATCGCAATTGGCTTCTCCATTCAGACATTTTAGGGATATAGATTACATACTATATAAAGAACTCAAACAAGCAGAACAAACAATAGTTAGAATAATGAATGTTGTTATGTAATCAGCAGTTTTATAAAGTGTAATACAATATCTGTATAGTGTTTCTTTTAAATTGTTGGTTGGTGACTTTTGACATGTTCGTTCTGATTTTTTTCTCTTTAGAATAAGCAGTTAGCATTGTTCACATATTATTTTGATACACAATATAAACATGATATAATTTTACGCATACACTTATTAGACCTCTCACTTTGATCAATTAAAAAAAATGTATTGGTCTCTTGAGAGAAGTATGACTTTTTATTGTTTTTCTCAAAATACTACACATTGTAAAAATATCCCTCCATTCGTTTTCAAAAACATTAAATTCGTGTGTATTTATGGGTAGAAATAGCTATAAAACTGAAATGTTTGAGAATTGTCATTGATGAATTAAGCTTAAGTGGGCGGTACTTTTTATGAATTAAATCCAAAAAAAAATAATGCAGATTGTGAAAAAAAATATCATACATCGCTAAACATTTTTTTAATCTTTAAACTCGAATAATCCCAAAAGCGTTACTTATGAAACCCATAGTATTTCAAACTCATGAAATGAAAGAAAAAAATATTTCAACGTTTTAAACTTTCCAATAGGTTTTAAATTTTAAAGTTTTATTAATTTATTAATGAATTTTATAAAAGATTTAAATGATGTTTTTTTTTAAACTTTTTCTTACCTTTTGATTATATACCTGGTATCTTATTATATGAATTCGTTGTTTATATAGCCATACCATGTCTTTTTACCTGTCGTCAAAACAAAAGCCAATAACGTTGTGAATAGGTGAGAAAAATAACCCTAAATTATTTATTTTTTTTATTAGATAAGTCTTTTACAGTTTTATATTGCAAGTACAAAAAAATATCCCAAAGGCGACAATACTAGCATTTTTCTTTCGAGATAGACTTCTGAAAGTTAAGTTTTAGAACTTTTTTTTTTTTATATAAATTTCAAACTTGACCTCGATATTGTCATCAGTAATAACATATTGAAATTTGAAAACTTAAAGAAAGGATACGACTGGAATACAATTTTTCAACAATCCAAGAACCATAACACCTTGACGCTGAAAGTAAACAATGTCATGTACATTATTATCAATGTCTAAAATGTATGTTCTAAACTGAGGTTCTAAATGTAACAGCTGCTATACAAAATTTCAAGATTTTGAAGTTTTGGGTTTTAAATTTTGAAATGGCATAGTATTGACCCATAATACCCAAAATGTGTAATTGTAGAATTGTACACGGTAGGGTACAAGAATAAGTGTTTTTTTTTCACTAATAAGATGTCCCGAATGTGTCGTAATCGAGGCATTTGTCACGTCTGTTGATAAAGGGACATATGCCATATAAGAGGACTTCGTGTTCATGGTGACATTTGTGTCGGACCTTTATTCTGGGCGACGTTCCAGCCTATATTCCCTCAGATCTTCGTGATTTCAAGCATCGCATGCTTCTTTGAGAATGATGTCTGTGTGGACAAACTGTTCATCAGCTGAGACATCGACCCAGTAGTTGTCAACCCGTTTTGTGTGGCAATGGATAGACATGTTCTCCGTATAAACGTGACCGACATTGAAAATCAAAACAAAACAAAACTCAAGAAAAACAGATAAAACATATAGCAAGAGAACAGCAACATCCTTTGAAAGAAAACAAGTGTGGTCTTGTATTTTATATAAGAAAACAACAATTGTTTCTGGACGAAAAATCATCGCTTTTGTCAAATAGTTTTGTTTTCAACCGACCCTCATAATCAATTTATATATGTAAATAAAGGCAACAGTGGTATACCGCTGTTCGAAATTCATAAACCGATTGACAAGAAAACAAATTCGGGTTTCAAACTAAAAATTGAGGGAAACCCATCAAATTTAAGAGGAGATCTACAACACAACAGAAACGCAACATTAAAATGAAACACGCACAGAAACGACCTATAATATAACAATGGCCATTTTCCGGACTTTGTACAGGACATTTTCATAAAAACAAATGGTGGGTTGAACCTCGTCTGGCCAAACCTCCCGCTTGTATGGCAATGTTAAATATGACATTAAATGACAAAATTACATGAAAGGACTACATTACAAATAAATGGGAGAACATATAGGACAGAGAAACACACAAATAATAGCTAACAAAAGGTGCCAGGTTATAAATTTAATACGTCAGACACGCGTTTCCTTCGCACAAGACTAACTAGTGACTCTCTGATGAAAAAAGTTAGAAAGCCAAAAAAAGTCAAAGTTGAAGAGCATTGAGGACCAAAAGTTCCAAAAAGTTATGCCCAATAAGGCTAGGGTTTTCTGCATGGGATAAGAACATCCATATTATTTAGAATCATTTAATAATGTATCTGATGTATTCTTTATCCAATGTTCAATGGGGTAGATGCGTCCAACATAGTCACCACATGTTGAAATATTTAGTGAGAAACATCGTCTATATTGCGAAAAGTGAATTAAAGGATACAGTTAATTTTTCCTTTTTTCCCAAGAAGTGTCTGTATAAAGTTAGCCTCATATAAATCAATGGGGAAAGTCGGCTATATGCGAAGCACGGTTGTTATCAATGGAAATGCCGATCGGTTTTTTATCAACACGTTTTTCATCTATTTATTTGGAATGAGGAATACTTAGGTAAGTGTAGAAAAGTCAAATGATTAAACACTATTGAAAAATAAAATAATCTAACATTGTACGTATTATAAAAGATCTTTTGATTTTTTTAGTATCCAGATCTTATTCACGCCACCTCTAGAATAGGTATTTTGACAATAATTTTAAAGCCCGTCTCTGATAGCTGATACAATTGATGTTTTCATATCATAAAAAAAGGTAAAATCACAAATTATAGCTGAAATATTACATCATTAAATGGTAAAAGCTTATCGTATAACAAAAAATACAATAACAGAAAAAAAATCATTATGTACGCAATTAGTACGGGGCGCCGAATGGGACTTGAATTTTTTATAATCAAAATCAAATTTGTGTACACAAAATTCAATTCTGTCATTACAAAATCCTTTTTGTCTTACAAACTATGTGAAACAGACTTGTTTTATGAGAACTTCAATTTTGTAACATTTGACAAAATTATCAAATATGTATTCGAATATCACTTATTTGCATACAAAATTGACTTTTGTTACCTGATATGGAAATTAAAACACAAAGGTTAAGGAAATATACATGCAATATGGTGCATGTTTAACTTTACTGTACCTTGGTTTGTTCTACTTCTTCTTTGGATTGAGGTGAACATCAGTAACCTACTTGTCCTCGTAAATTATAGGTGTTAGATAGAAACTATTTAAATAATGGAATAACATTGTGATATTGTAAGAAAACATTATGGTGTATTTAAAGGTCAACTCCTTATGTTAAGAAGAAATGATGGCGACAAAGTTTACTTTTCTTTCAGTCAATTTCTACATGCGACAGATTTAAACACTCTTCATTGTAATGATCAGATAAAAGCTTCAAATTTGTAAAAATAGGAGTTGTCTTTTTTCCTTTGTAACTATACATGTTGTAAGGTCAACTCCAGATTAACAATAGTTAAGAAAAAAAAGATGTTTTGAAAATTTTAGTATTGTTATCTAGAAGTTCTTAATAAGAAAATCATCAAATGTAAAGAAGACCCGAAGAGAATATCTAGAACTTTACGGTTTATCACTTTCATTATCTTTGGAAATTGCAATAGAGAGTTTATACCATCGTAATCGGAATGGCAACATTAATTCCCCACAAATAGAGATGAACTTTATGTGTGACTTTTTGATTTTGCCATTTGATAAAGGACTATCGGGTTTGAATTTTTCTTGGAGTTCGGTATTCTTTTTAATTAAATTGTTATAAGATGTATAAACACAAATGAGGACTGTCAATTAAAACATGATTGTTAAAAGACTGAGTTAATAGAAAGCTGAGGTTTAGGTCTAAACACTTCTACTTACAAATATTATAAAGTTGCTGTTACAATGTTGGCATGATCTGTCATTGATATCTTAATGATGGTAAATTAAGGTTTGAATTATGCAAAAAAACAAGAATTTTCTACCAAAGGAATAGTCAACCATGATAGCTATTTCTGATATCCTTTTAAAATATTTAGTCTGCAATGGTCTTCGACTTCGACTCTTATTTAGCTATTTAACTTTTTTTTTATTCTAGCGTCACTGTTGAGTTTATTAAGTCTAAGTTTTGGGACTTAAATCAGAGGGTTGATATGGTGCCATTTTAATCATAGTAACCAAACCTACAGCACATAAGGTGGTCTGGCGTACGAAATTTTGAACTCTGTATCTTTGTTGAATTATTGAAATATGTACTTATTCTTTAAAATTGACGGGGATAGTTGACCGTTGGAAAGGTGGAGGGTATGCACCTTATCAATTTAGTAGTTAATGTGTCAAGATAAAGCTCACTCCTGTTCCTAAAAAGGAGAACAAATGGGTTCCTCTATAGGAGCAGAGTACCTTACTGACTCAATGATGAAACGATAAGTGTTCAATGTTAATGACATGCACAGAAAATGTTTAACTACATGAATCTCGTCAACTTAACTTTTTTTTTAAAGATTCATGACAATGAGGTCAAGGTCAGAAAAACCTGTCAGACAGACATGTACGCCTTACAATTACTCAGTACATGATAACAGCGATTTTTTTTTGCTTTTGGTAATAACTTACGGTAATTGAAAACAGACCAAAATCCAAAACTTGACATTGACTGACCAATGAATCATGAAAAATGAGGTCAAGATCAGATCAAAAACCTACAAGAATGCCATGTACCTCTTACAATCATACCATACAACACATATAGTTGACCTTCTTCTTTTAGGGTCTGAGAAGATTACCTAATCATCAAACTTAAACCTTGATCACCGATCCATGAAATGAGGTCGAGGTCATATAAACGCCTATGACAGACATGTAGGCATTACAAAAAAGTAAAAGCACAAAAATACTGAACTTAGAAGAAAATCAATTCGGAAAGTCCATAATCACATGGCAAAAGCAAATAACAAAACGCATCAAAAACGAATGGACAAGAACTGTCATACAAGGAACCAATATATACAGCAAGAATGTGTCAATAGTACACAAATGCCCCACTCGCACTATCATTTTATATGTACCGTGGACCGTGAAATTAGGGGCCTAAAACTCTATTTTGGCATTAAAAAATAGAAACATGAGTACTACGTTTCAAGTTTATTGGACTTCAACTTCACTAAAGAAAACCATGAAGAAAACCTTTTAAACTGACGTGGGACAAACGGATGAACGAACGAATGAACGCACAATTCGAAATTCAGTCTAGGTATAAGAAGAGCGAATATTGTGAAACAAAAGGAACGACAGGATTTTAAATAAAAGATGAATGAAAAGAAGACACGAGTGTTTGGTCCTTATATTGGTACATACATATGAGATGTGAGCTGATTTAAGATCAGATATGTAAGGACTTTAAATTGATGATTGAAATTTAAGATATAATCACATAATCCAAGAACATGAATTAGCGAAACTCAAGAAAGGAATAATCCAAGAACAACCGAAAAAAGAAAAGGCAATACAAAATAGCTAAGGTAACTTAAACTAGTGCAATGGAAATAATTACTATAGAAAAACTTCTCGACAGATGTTATCAATTCGTTTGATGTGTTTGAGCTTTTGATAAGAGACTTATTTTTGTTATTTTACTTTTAACAATATAGATTTCAAAAAGGGTTATCGCAAATCCAAATTAAACGATTATGATAGTTGTAACAGGTTTCTAAAACCCCTTTAACATAGTCAACTCGGGACAATATTAAATATATAAACAGTTTATCTCTTAGGAACCAAATATAGTTGTCCTTTTACATACAATGACAGAAAAAAATCACTCAAAGAAGACTTTTATTTTTTTTGCATTTTCCGAACCACGAAAACAATGCAGAAACTAAACTTACTGACAAACTGAAATTTGAGGAACAGATGGATAGACAAAGTACTACATTCTCCTTCGGCTTTCCTGATTAGGGACTAATTATAAACAATTCTGGAGTACAATTTATAAGTTTTCCACATTTATCTTTTTCAAGGGTCGTGGCTTTTCTTTTTAATTGTTTTTTCCTGAGAGCCTCCACTAATATAAGTTCAGTGTGACATCTAGTAAGATGTTAATCCAATGAAAATCTGTTTAAATGCGTAAAAAATATACAGCTTATTGCATGAATATAACTGAGAGGTTTAGCACTATAAAACTAGTTTCAATCCACCATTTTCTACATTTGAAAATGCCTGTACCAAGTTAGGATTATGACAGTTAGTGTCCATTCGTCTTTTGATTTTGCCATTTGGTTAGGTATTTTCCTCGGATTTCAGAATTTTTGTGATTATACTTTTTTATATCATTCTTTTACATCAGTGCCTGAATGTGTATATATGCTTTTCAAATTCTCTTATTTTACATTTTGTTTGTCCTTTTTTGTTTTGTTTTAGCAGTTTTCGATGATTTTCTATTGTTGAGTGATGACTTGCAAAATAATAGTGTCGAACTGAAAGTTAGATAAGCCAAGTTGGGAGTTCAAAAAGTTGATTAGGGAGTTATAAAAGTCAATTTGTGAGCTACTAAACCTGAGTTGCACAACTTAAAACTTGCAACTCGATCCTTTACATAAAGCAAATTTAATTGTTCTGTTTTGATGTATAATGTCTTAGTTGAATATTCAAATCTATTAATACTAATTCAATGTTACATCTAGGAAGATGTAAATTCAATGAACATCTGTTTCAATGTATATAAATATACATATAATTGTATGAATATAACCAAAGACATATATATGTCTCTGATATAACTGACTGATCATTGATGTTTGTTTCTCTGTTTCAAAATAACAAGGTTGTTAAAAGACTGTTTTAAAATATAACAAAGAAAAAAAAACTGTTTTAAAAACTATATCAATAAAGGAACCAAAAAAGCAGAAAATAAAAAGTGTCCATGTCTTTGTTTTCAAGATATAAGCCTTATTTAAACAAAAAATACCAGAAACAAGAGCAACAGTCATGCTTAATTAATTGTTGGTGTTTAATGCCACTTTCAGCACTTTTTACAAAACATTGAATTAATAAAACAAGAGGCTCTCAAGAGCCTGAATCGCTCACCTTAATTCTTTTGGTTAAATCTCTCATCAATGATTATTTTGGCTTATCAATTTATTTAAATGTTTTTTGGATCGTCCTATTTTCTTCAAAAGCTAAAAAAAATAATCATTTTCTCCTATGTTCTATTTTAGCCATAGTAGCTATGTTTCTTGACATACAAGGAAATAAAATATAAAATTTATACTAGATACTATGAAACTCATTTAGCCTAAGTTTGGCTGAAATTGATACAGCAGTTTCAAAGGAGAAGATTTTTTAAAGTAAGTCAACATGATGAACAAATTGTGAAAAAAGTCTTTAAAGGGCAATAACTCCTTAAGGGGTCAATTGACAATTTTGGTCAAATTGACTTAATTGAAGATCTTACTTTGCTGAACATTATTGCTGTTTACAGTTTATTTCTATCTATAATTATATTCAAGATAATAAACAAAAACAGCAAAATTTCCTTAAAATTATCAATTCAGGGGCAGCAACCCAACAACAGGTTGTCTGATTCATCTGAAAATTTCAGGGCAGATAGATCTTGACCTGATAAACAATATAACCCCAGTCAGATTTGCTCTAAATGCTTTGGTTTTTGAGTTATAAGCCAAAAACTGCATTTGACCCCTATGTTCTATTTTTAGCAATGGCGACCATGTTTGTTGATAGATCAAAACTTTGGATACAATTTACAAACTAGATACCCTAAGGAACATTCAGTTAAAGTTTGGAAGTATTTGGCCCAGTAGTTTCAGCGGAGAAGAATTTTGTAAAAGATTTTTAAGATTTACGAAAAATGGTAAAAAAAATTGACTATAAAGGGCAATAACTCCTAAAGGGGTCAACTGACCATTTCCGTCATGTTGACTTATTTGTAAATCTTACTTTGCTGAACATTATTGCTGTTTACAGTATATCTCTATCTATAATAATATTCAAGATAATAACCAAAAACAGCAAAATTTCCTTAAAATTATCAATTCAGGGGCAGCAACCAAACAAGAGGTTGTCTGATTCATCTGAAAATTTCAGGGCAGATAGATCTTGACCTGATAAACAATATACCCCAGTCAGATTTGCTCTAAATGCTTTGGTTTTTGAGTTATAAGCCAAAAACTGCATTTGACCCCTATGTTCTATTTTTAGCAATGGCGACCATGTTTGTTGATAGATCATAACTTCGGATACAATTTACAAACTAGATACCCTAAGGAACATTCAGTTAAAGTTTGGAAGTATTTTGCCAAGTAGTTTCAGAGGAGAAGATTTTTGTAAAAGATTACTAAGATTTACGAAAAATGGTTAAAAATTGACTATAAAGGGCAATAACTCCTAAAGGGGTCAACTGACCATTTCTGTCATGTTGACTTATTTGTAAATCTTACTTTGCTGAACATTATTTCTGTTTACAGTTTATCTCTATCTATAATAATATTCAAGATAATAACCAAAAACAGCAAAATTTCCTTAAAATTACCAATTCAGGGGCAGCTGTCGGGAATTTAGCGCGAATATATACATGTTAACGTTGTTACTTGACTTATGTATATTATGACGTTACTTAGAGCAATGGCTAGACGTTAAAATAAACACGATCTATACACAACGCATTTTATCTACTTTACACAACATTTATGGTGCCGTGACTGTCGAAAACAATGTAATCGAAGTTAAAAGCAGTACGTAGAGGACACAGAGGGCAAGTTACAAAGTTATTCAAGAAATTCGATGAGATTGAAAAGAATTCGGACTTAGACAAAGACGATGTGAAACTTATTTCGGATGCAGTTGAACAGAAAAAGAAGACTATCGTGGATTTGAATGAAAAGATATTGGATTTAACGTCGGAGGAGGATGTAGAAGAGGAAATTCAAGAGTCTGATGAGTATATGTTTAATTTAGAGTCCAAACTTCGGAAAATTAGAAAAATATATTCTGATTCTATTTCTCAAAATGTCGCATCAACGTCTCTAGATCCAAATGCAAATAGCTTTACGCAATCTTACCCCACAAATTCATCGATTACCAATGCAAATGTTATACGCAGCAATGAAACTGAAATTAATGTACAGCCAACTAATTTTGATAACTTCCGCTCCATGCAAAATACCCATCGTGACTTGCAGTCAACAAATAATTTGTACAATCAAGGCTTTTCTTCGGTGTCAAATAGCAGTCAAAACCACAGATTACCTAAACTAGATTTACCGCACTTTGATGGGGAAATTTTACAATGGCAAACCTTTTGGGATTCCTATGAATCAACTATTCATTTCAACAGTACTTTGACCGAGATTCAGAAATTTAGTTACTTGAAGGCCCAACTCCATGGCCATGCCGCCCAAACTATTGAAGGTTTCGCACTGACAAATGCCAATTACACCACTGCCGTTAATTTGCTCAAAGATCGTTTTGGATCGCCTCACAAGATTATTCATGCCTACATGAAAGCTTTAATGGATCTTCCTTCACCGTCAAATGATTTAAACAGCCTAAGAAGGTACGGAGACCACCTAGAAACGTACGTAAGAGGTCTTGAATGTTTGGGTCAAACACAGGAAATGTATGGCGCGCTATTAGTACCTATAATTATTAGTAAACTACCAGTAGAAACGAGAAAAAGTATTGCCCGTGAATATGATAGCGATCATATAACTCTAAACAACCTCAGAAAAGCCATCACAAAAGAAGCAAGAATTCTTGAAGCGGGACAATTTACCGACCGCGAAGGTTTACATACTACCGCAACATTTCTGACCGAAGCTCGTAATAAAACTCAGTGAAATTTCAATACAAACAACCCACGTTTCATTGATAAAAAACGTCCATGCATCTACTGCACTGGTATACATTTTCCGGGAGATTGCACGATAATTTCAGACGTGAATGAAAGACTGAACATCGTAAAGCAAAAGAAAAAATGTTTCAACTGTCTAGGAAACCACGGTGTTTCAGAGTGTAAATCGCAGAACCGATGTAAGAAATGCAACAAGAAACATCACACCAGTATTTGCGGGGAACAAGCTACAGATGGAAAAGGACAGGACAGCAAGGAGAAATCAACCGTTGTAAGCTTGGTAAAAACAGAAGAACCAGAAACTGCTGTAATGCATACCTCACAACACACAAGCGTTTTATTGAAAACAGCTATCGCACCAATAGCATACGGGAAACAGATCACAGAAGCTAGTATTTTATTTGACGAAGGTGCCCAACGGTCATTCATCACTCAGAGCATAGCAGACAAATTACAGATAAGACCAAGCGGAACGGACACAATTGAACTGTCAGCTTTTGGAGACAAGGAGAAGAATATACGCCATTTGGATACAGCAACCGTTCAACTACAAACAGACAAAGGTGAGCTTGTAAACATTAATGCATTGATTGTTCCAGATATTGCAGTCCCACTTCAAAACCAGACGAAATACTTTACACGCAATTTGCCATACTTGAAAAATTTAAAGCTCGCACATCCGGCAAATAACGCTGATAGCTTTGAAATTTCACTCTTGATAGGAGCCGATTACTATTGGGATATAGTTCAAGATCACGTGATAAGAGGGAATGGACCTACAGCGGTAGCATCAAAAATTGGTTACTTGTTATCTGGACCGGTAATAAGAAACGGAGAGAAATCCTTAACTTCATCAGTTCTTTTGAATGTTACTTCACATCATACAGAGGAAAGCGACATCGAGAAATTCTGGAATCTAGAATCGTTAGGAATATGTTTACCACAAAAGGACGACGAGGAGAGTTTTGTAAAGACTTATCAACAAGACTGTATCAAATTTGAAAACGAACGTTATTCTGCCAAGTTGCCATGGAAACTGGATCATCCGGACTTACCTTCCAACATCATGATCGCTAAAGCAAGGACCGAAAGCACAACTAGAAGACTAAGTCGTGAACCACATTTACTACGAAAATATTCAGAAATTATTGAAGACCAAATGAAGAGAGGGTTCATAGAGAAGGTAAACGACGAGAACGACAATGGTAAAAGCACTCACTATATACCACATCATGCCGTAAAAAAAGATTCGACAACAACACCAATTCGTATAGTGTACGACTGTAGCTGTAAAAAGTCTCCAGATCACGCAAGTTTGAATGACTGCCTAATGTCAACCCCGCCAGATTTGAACGACTTGACAAAAATATTAATGGGATTTAGAACCAAGAAGTACGCAATAAGCACGGACATTGAAAAGGCTTTCCTACATATTGGATTAGATGAGAAAGATCGAGATTTTACACGCTTTTTTTGGTTGAGCGACACAGATAATCCCAGCAGTACTCTTACAACATATCGATTTAAATCTATTTTGTTTGGTGCAACAAGTTCACCGTTCATCCTAAATGCAACACTGCTTAAACACTTGGATGCATGCAACACAAATATCTCAGCGATGATGAAGAATGACCTTTACGTGGATAACATTTTGTCCAGTTTGGAAAATGAAGATGACGCCGAAAAGTATTTTGTACAAGCCAGATCATTGATGTCGGAGGCTGGATTCAACCTTCGTTCATGGAGTTCAAATTGCTCAAAACTTACAGATTTAGCCAAAAAACATAACGTATGTGAAAAAGAAACTTTTGTCAAAATACTTGGACTGAAATGGGACACAGTTAAAGATACGATCACTTTTCAAAAAGTCGACTTATTTGATATTGAACTACCAAATATTACGAAACGTGAAATTCTTAAACAGTCGTCACGTATTTACGATCCGCTAGGATTACTTAGCCCTGTATCCGTACGAGCAAAGATTTTAATGCAGACATTAAGGGAACAGAAGTTCGAATGGGATGAGCCACTACCATTAGAAATACAGACAACATGGAAAAATTTAGCCAAAGATTTGGAGAAAACGACTTATACAGAATTAAAAAGACCGTATTTTCCCAATTTACCAGATTAGAAACCCCAACTTCACGTTTTTTGTAGACGCTAGTACAACTGCATACGGAGCAACTGTTTACATATGTAACCATCATGAGTCATCGTTAGTTATTGCAAAGAATAGAGTAGCACCGCTTAAACAACTAACACTACCACAGCTGGAATTAATGGCCGCATTGATTGGAGCACGACTAGCCGATCACGTAAAATCCGTTTTACACATAGAAGACATAACGTTTTGGTCAGACAGTGAGATCGTTCTACAGTGGTTATCAACCTCAAAGCAATTGAAAAGGTTCATACGAAATAGAGTAACGGAAATACGCAAATTGACCAATACACAAAAATGGAGATATTGCCCAACCAAAGATAATCCAGCTGACCTTCTTACTATAGAGGACTCAGCGCGTCACAGTTTGAAAAGAACACACTATGGTTCAACGGACCCGAATGGATCACTGATGCATCAAAATGGCCGTCATGGAAGCCAAATGACACAACAGTACTACTAACCAGTACAGATATAGAAGACTCAAGTACAGCGGACAATGAAATAGATAATCAACAAGGAATACACCAAATTGTGCAAATTACTAGATGTAGCACATTATCAAAATTACTACGAATAACAGCTTATCTATTACGATTTATACGAAATTGTCGTTCGCCTATATTACAGAGAAATAAGGAAAAATACGTTACAAGAGAGGAATTGCAGGATGCAACAGAGTGTTGGATACTAAATTGCCAAAGAACTTCATTTAAGGTAACCCGAATAATTCAGTCGTTATATTCCGCTTACTACATTAACGCCTGAATGCATAGACAATGAAAAATCTTCAATCAACCATTCGGAATTAGGTCGGGATTTACCCATCTCGATAAAATTGAGCTAATTGCTGATTGGTCACCTCTTCTACGGGGCACCAATCAAAATCCAGGATTCGTGAAGAGTTTTTATCGTGTTAGCACTTCAGGCCCTCGCAAGTAGGAGAGATCGATTACGGGGAGGGACTGAATTATTCAGGTTACATTTAAGGACGAAATGTTACACTTGAAATTAAAGGATACTAAACCTACTGAATCTACAACTTAGATTGTACCTGAATGACAAAGACGCAATTTGCTGTGGAGGGAGAATTCATAACGCACCTGTTTGTGAAAATACGAAATTTCCTTATTTGTTACCTAGAAGTCATCATTTTACGAAATTAGTTGTTCTTGATATACACAAGTATATGAAACATTCAGGAGTTTTATCAACAGTGACTCAGATACGACAAACTTACTGGATACCCCGAATTCGCCAATACGTAAGAGGAATTTTGCGAAATTGCGTAATTTGTCGAAAAATCAACAGTAAAGCATATACAGCACCTGATCCGCCGCCACTCCCAAAAGTTCGATTACTGGAAGCGCCGCCCTTTACAATTACCGGCGTCGACTTTACTGGAGCGCTGTACGTTCGTGATACACATGATACTGAAAATAAGGTTTTTATATGTCTGTTTACTTGCGCTTCAACGAGAGCCGTACACCTGGAGGTTGTACCGGACTTATCAGAAAAATCCTTTTTACAAGCCTTTAGAAGATTCGCTAGTCGTAAATCTAGACCACATACCATGATTTCGGATAACGCCTCGACATATTTAGCCGCCTCGGAAACATTAAAGAAATTAACCGATTCACCATCGCTAAACAATACGTTATCAACATATGGAACAACTTGGAGATTCATACCGAAAAGAGCGCCCTGGTATGGTGGATGGTGGGAACGCTTTATAGGAATAACAAAAACTTGTTTGAAGAAAACATTAGGCAGATCTTACGTTACCATGGATACACTTCAAAAATTCTGACAGAAATAGAAGCGATCATTAATGATAGACCATTGACCTACGTATCACCGGATATTGAGGACGAGGAGCCGTTAACTCCGTCACATTTGCTGTACGGAAGAAGAATAACTTTAACGCCGTATCCACAACCGAATATTGAATACATTGCCGTGAATAGTGGAAAACAAGAACTGCATAAACATTTGAATAAACAGTCGAGTTTAATGGAGCATTTTTGGAACCGGTGGAAATCCGAGTACATAACGACCCTGAGAGAGTTTCATCGCAAAACAGGAAACAATTTACAAACTATTCAAGTTGGAGATGTAGTGCAAGTCCAAGATAATAAATTACCGAAAAACCGATGGAACATTGCCGTTGTTGATGAATTGATCACCGGAAACGATGGTTTTACACGAGCAGCTATAATACGAACTAGTGCAGGACGTACTTCACGCCCTATAGTAAAACTGTACCCGCTCGAAATCCGAACAAACATAAACAATTTAGATGACAAAAAAGATGATACTTCAACAGAGGGATTGACAAGAATTCTACCAAAACGAGAGGCATCTGTCCGAGCTCGAGAGAACATAAAGAAATGGACTACCCAAAAGCGAACTACTAGCTGACAATTTTATTTGAATAGACTTCGTTAAAAGTGAAAAATCAATAAGTGAATTATTTGAATTTGTTTTAGAAAGACAATTAATTATTTAATTTTCAGTAATATCTATTCGATTGACTTTTAAAGTAATTAATAATTTCATATTGTGACTTTTGCCGGCCCCGAGAAGGTCTGGAATTTAGCGCGAATATATACATGTTAACGTTGCTACTTGACTTATGTATATTATGACGTTACTTAGAGCAATGGCTAGACGTTAAAATAAACACGATCTATACACAACGCATTTTATCTACTTTACACAACATTTATAACAGCAGCAACCCAACAACGGGTTGTCTGATTCATCTGAAAATTTCAGGGCAGATAGATCTTGACCTGATTAACAATATTACCCCATGTCAGATTTGCTCTAAATGCTTTGGTTTTTGAGTTATAAGCCAAAAACTGCATTAGACCCCTATGATCTTCTTTTAGCAATGGCGACCATGTTTGTTGATAGATCAAAACTTCGGATACAATTTCTAAATTAGATACCCTAAGGAACATTCAGTTAAAGTTTGAAAGTATTTGGCCCAGTAGTTTCAGAGGAGAAGATTCTTGAAATAGTTTACGACGACGGACGACAGACGACGGACGACGACGGACGCCAAGTGATGGCATAAGCTCACTTGTCCCTTCGGGACAGGTGAGCTAAAAACTAAGAATTTTTCTTTTCCAAGGAATAGATAACTTTAGCCGAGTTTGGCACAGCTTTTTGGAATTTTGGATCCTCAATGCTCTTCAACTTGGTACTTGTTTGGCTTGATAAATATTTTGATATGAGCGTCACTGATGAGTCTTTTCTAGACGAAACGCGTGTCTGGCGTACTAAATTACAATCCTGGTACCTTTGAAAACTATTGGCCATATCATGACAATGAGTTTTTATTGGTGGTGGAAGCTGGAGAAATAAGAAAGATACCTTCAACAGGAAAACTGACAATCTTAGTCAATTTGGATTTACATACAGAGTGCAACTTACATGTTTTTACAGTATGAACTTTGTTATTCTTGTATGTTTCTTTTAATTCTAGTTCATTTATTTGTTTGGGAGTTTAGTGTGACGTCAATTTTCACTAAACTAGTACACATTTTGTTAAGGGGCCAGCTGAGACCAGCCTCCAGGGAACCGATTTCAGCTGTTTTCTGCCCTTTGGTCAGGTTGTTGTAGCTATGACACATTCCCCATTTCCATTATCAATTTTTAAACAACAGTTTAATAGACAGATGGACAGATATTAGCTTTAGTCCTTTAAGTTGAGTTGAGATGTGAGAACAAACATATAAAGCAATATACAGTAAGCAGAAACATTTTATTACAAAACTTAACAATATTCTTTAATTTCATTCTAATAATAAAACATCAGTTAGATTTAAAATGAAATACCAGAACTTCCATATCATTCCAAACTTCAAAATCTTCAGCATTCTAAGTATTTTTTTAATTAACTGTATGCACACATAGATATAGCTTGCCAGTGTAAACTTATCAATTTTAACAATTACTGATGATGCTTAGGCTGAATGCTGCAAGACTAAGCTTTCACAACTTTTGTTACAGGCAAGGAAAAAACTGGAATATTAAAATATTGTGATTTGTTGAAAATATTGAAATTCAACGAATAGCATGACACTGGTTTCATTTCTTGAAATAAACAATGGTAGGAATAACCCACAGTCAGATAATTCTGAAATGGCAAATAATGTTAGGAAGAAACAACAAGAGTGCACACACTGAAATGTCTCGCCATCTTTGCTAATCATTGATATTATGTTGATAGTCCTAAGTATAAACCTTTATTACAACTGTCACATAAACTTAACATTAACCAAGATAGCTAAACACAGACCAATGAACCATAAAAATGAGGTCATGGTCAGATGAACCATGCCAGGCAGACATGTACAGCTAAAATTGCTTCCATACATACAACAAATATAATTGACCTATTACTTATAGTTTAAGAAAAATAGACCAAAACACAAAACTTAATACTGTGCAAAGAACAGTGAAATTGAGGTCATGGTCAAATAAAACCTGCGGGATTGACATATAGATCATAAAATATTTCCATACACCAAATATATAGATGACCTTTGGCATCTAATATTAGATAAAAAGACCAAAACTTAAACTTTTAACTTTGACCACTGAACCATGAAAATGAGGTCAAGTTCAGATGACATCTGCCCCCTAGACATGTTCACCTTACAATCAGTCTATACAACAAATATAGTTGACCTATGGCATAAAGTATGAGAAAAACAGACAAAACAAAAAAACTTGACTAAAACTACTGAACCATGAAAGTGAGGTCAAGGTCAGATGACACCTGCCAGTTGGATATGTACACCTTACAGTCCTTCCATACACCGAATATACTAGCCCTATTGCTTATAGTATCTGAGATATGGACTTGACCACCAAAACTTAACCTTGTTCACTGATCCATGAAATGAGGTCGAGGTCAAGTGAAAACTGTCTGACGGGCATGGGGACATTGTACGCACATACCAAATATAATTATCCGATTACTTATAATAAGAGAGAATTCAATATTACAAAATAACTGAACTTTTTTTTCAAGTGGTCACTAAACCATGAAAATGAGGTCAAGGACATTTGACATGTGACTGACAGAAACTTCGTAACATGAAGCATCTACATACAAAGTATGAACCATCCAGGTCTTCCACCCTCTAAAATATAAAGCTTTTAAAAAGTTAGCTAACGCAGCCGCTGCAGCCGGATCACTATCCCTATGTCGAGCTTTCTGCAACAAAAGTTGCAGGCTCGACAAAAATCATCCATTTCTTTTATCCTACAAGCTACATATTCAGGGTTGTAGTTGTTTAGTTTATTGTCCTTCATAACATTCATCAACATCATCTTCTGTCAAACTTTTACAAGTTGTTTCCAGTCTTGGTATCCATTAACCTTTTCTTCATACATCAGGCAGGTTCTTCCCCTGCAAACTCCTACAATATGAAATCAATACATTTGTTGAATGCAACAATATAATATTTCATGTTATAAACCTTATGGAAAATAATGGTATAATTGTACCACTTTATGATAAAACTGTAATTTGAACATACATTTATAATTTTATTTCTAAAATTTAAAGAAATGTTATAATATAATATATATTTCATGTAGATTTTTTTTTGTAGATAAATATACTATATTTGCCCATATTCTTTCTGATCTGTCTTTAAAATTAAATGAAAACAGCATTCGATTAGTTGAAAATATTGCATCTTGATGTGAATAGTGAATATTATAGGACTAAACACATTTTTTCTAGAGATTATTGATGTGTAAACCGGGGCGATTAACTCACAAACTTTATGTTGAGTTTGTGAGTAAGAGCCCCCGTTTACACATCAATAACCTCTAGAAAAAATGTGTTTAATCCTTATAATTGTTCAGCCAAACATTTTGATATTTAATAAAAATTTACTTTGTTGATGGCTACTATATATATTTACCATCAAAAAGCACAATGGCAATTGTAACTAAGGAGTACGCTGCCATCTTGACTTTCTAAAAACCATAAATGTCCGAAAAATACAATGGAATCTTGAATAAAAATAGCACCTACTTCAAAAACTTCATTTTAATTAAATGTTATCCGAATTTGAAGCGTACATGTAACGAAATAATCTTTCCCTTGAAAATTTCCATTCGTATGACGTTGTGTTTTGCCATGACGTAAATTCACCAAATCCTTTATAAAATTTTGCAGAATTTTATTTAATTTTATTTTTGTACATTTTCGAAGCTTTAGTGCATTAAATTTATTTCTTTTTTTGGGTTATATATGCTCTAGAATAGTCACAACTGTTATGCAATTGTTTTTTAATCTCAATTTGCTGAATATCCCGGGATCACTGCAAGCTTGTGTATTGTGCATGAATAGATTACAAAAGTTGTTTGGAAATATGGTTTATCGAAGTGTAAACTTAGAGAAAAATTCCAACCCAACCCAATTCAAGTATTTATAAATATGCAAATCATATAAGAATTATTACATCTGGTAGGATAACAGTTGAATTGAAAAGTGATATTAATTATGTAATGTTCTTTAAAAGTTCCACATATTTTATGCATGCTTCTTAATGGCCTCACCACAAAATGGTCAGGGCAATACAGTTTAACGGTGGGTATGGTTGTCCTGTGAGAGAACGTACTGTGCTGGTGATTTGGTCCTGACGAGTGCTGGTGGGTCCTGATTCTGTGCTGGTGGGTTTGTTTACATTGTATCAGAACGGCAATAAACCGACTGTTTTGTTGCTTAATTTTTCTCTGATGTGTCATAAGTACCATGCAAAGTATATTACAACAATATTATCTTGCAAAAGTCGTGCAAGTTCGTTAAACAGAATTGTCCTGACGCTGTGCTGGTGATAAGAAAAACGGTCCTGGTTATGTGCTCCTATGTCCTGGTTCTGTGCTTTTATATTTTAGTTAAAAGTGGCATATATTCAAGATCATTGATGCTGTACTGTTATTGACCTATTAGCTGTTGTTCGCTTTCTTGAAATTGACATTGTTGTGAATCTGTTTACTGTTATTATGAGAGAAAAAATACCCCTATTTTTTTTTTTAAACTAACTGTAATCTTATTTATTGGCCTGTTAATGGAACCCTTCTTGCCCCCTTTTAAGATAAGAAAAATATGTTTACGATTTTCGGGATTACGATCATTTTGCAAGATCACCAAAATACGTTGTAATTTATACAATACTTATATAAAGTAGATGATGTGGTATGTTTGTTGTCAATAGACAAATTTCCATAAGAAACCAAAGGAAGTATGTGTTAACAACCATACGTCATCGTACGACCTTCAACAATAACCCATAAAATAAAAATGTAAAAGGTTTTGCATAAAAATGGAGAGCAAAAATATAGAACAAAGGACTTTCTGAGCATTTGAATCATGTCTTTAGCAGCTTAAAACACATTTGTTTGTGAACAATTGAGTGCTGACTATAAGAATGACAATAGTATTGCGGGTTTGTTTGTTTGGTGTTTTATTTTGGAGTGGGAGGGTGGGGGAGGGGTGGGGATAAGTTAGAGCGAGGTTACAGTGAAAGCTTGGAATAGTTCCCTGTAAGATTTAAAAGTTGTATTGTAAAAGAAAAATGTATCTTATAGCCATTAAGAATCACTTGCTGTAAGATTTTTCCAACACATTTTTATTTGTCTAAACGGTTATCAGGTATATTTTTTTCGAAAGTTCGATAGAACACTAAAAAAAATCACTATTTTATGAAAGGGCAGGCTAGATTATGTCAGAGAATGAAGACCAGATAACCTAGAGAACACTAATTAAGATTTCTTAGCTTTTTTCATTTCAAAATAAATATTTTTGATAAAGAATTACGGGGGAGGAAGTGAACAATGTGTCCTTCTTTTCTATATATAAATATTTTTCATGAATAAAAATAAAATGTGCCTTGATTAGAATTGAAAATTAGTAAATGGGAAAAATACCCAACTAAAATACACTTTTATTTTAAAATTGGTAATATCACTAAGCTTTTAAGTTTTGTGTGTCAAACACACCATCTCTGTAGTATAAATGACTCTTTACTAAAATATTTCACTTCATTCATTTTTTTTTCTGCATTTTTTTATATTGTGAATTCATAGAATTATTATATTAAAATGTAGCCTTAATGTATATTTAAAAAAAACTGAATCTAAAGCCAGATATATCAAACATTTTTGTTTCCATCTATCCGTTTTCATGACCTTAACGATCAACAATAACACGCCTGGAAAGTAAAATGCGTACTCGGCTGTCTGTAATCGACCATTTTTAGACACCACAGGCTCCTAAAAAACAAGCCGGGGTGGGGGTTCAAAGATGCAAATTAAGCACTTATATCAATATTTTATCTTTTCGTGTACGGTTTATGACCCCTCCTGTGGCCTGTCAATTCCAAAATGTGCAAACTGCAATAGTATCAAAACAGCACAGACAATGAATAATAGAGATATAATTTTGTACATATATCAAGGGGAAACTTCTTGCATAGCATTATCGTTTATAGTTCATTATCGTATTTAGTAGAAAAAGAGAATTAAGTGAAAATAAAATCACTATTTTTGTAGAAAATTCACAGACCTTTGTAGAGATTTTTGTTATGTTTAGCATGGGATCAACACAATGGTTCATTACCGACGTTAAAAAAATCAAAATGTCTATTTACCTTGCACGTTTTAGAAAATTCAGATCAGATAACGGAATTGGTTCCAGCAACATTTATAAACAATTTAAGATTGTGACCCTCACAGTTTCCATTCACCACAAATATTCTCTTTACAACGAATCATTTTAAATACAGATACGTGTTGCATGCAGCCTTTTGTTTATCTATTAATATATGTATACGGATAAAGTTATGAAAGGCAGCAGGGTCATCAGAGTGAGGAGTTCATGTCATCTGAAATAAATGCTAAGCATAGATCTAGAAAGCGACATATAATCATGACATTAAAAAAAAGGTATCTTCTTTTCGACTTTTTTCGAACAAATTGACACATAAAATGAATTATATAGTATTGTGGAATTTTTAACTTATTTTAGATACTATATATTAATTGTTATCTGATATTGGACGAAAGATGTTGCCCTTTTATGTTATTATGTAATACAAGTTCAGATCATTTGAAAACACATATTAAACAGCCAAATGGATGCACACGAGCTAAAATAGGAGTCATAGATCCTGTTGGCAACAATTATCTGGCTAATTTTATTGATTTTGTAACATTTGTTAAATATGACCAACTTCTTATCCAAAATCACCAGCACCGTATCAGGACCCACCAGCACAGTATCAGGACATGAATAAATTGAGAAAATGCCAAATTTTAATATATTGCAATGTTTTTTCACAAAATTGTTTTGTCGTGTGGATTGCGGTATAGAAAGCGGACTCTATGAGCATTTTTGTTTTATTTTTTCAGTTCAAGATTTTCTGAAAATGAGCATTTTTGTGTTACGCTTACTGAAACAGTTTAGAGGGTCTTTTTTTTTAATGGTTTATATATGAACCCCTAAGAAACGAAATTGAAAAATCTCAACTGTTTTCTTCCATTTTTTATGAGTGAAAACGTCAAAAATCATCATTTTCGTATTTGTTTACATTTTTTCATTGATCACCAGCACCCGTCAGGACCAAATCACCAGCACAGTACGTTCTCTCGCAGGACAACCATACCCACCGTGAGTTTTACCCTTATCCCTCATTCTGTCATTCCACTATGAACAGTTGTACAGACTTTTTTTTGTAAACATGTTCCCATGTTGAGCTGATTTTTATTATGTGAGTCTTCTATGAAGAGTTACAATTCAAGATTATGTTTGGTTTGATCAGCTTTGCTGATTTTTTCCAAAATTACGGACTCAGACTTTGAAAATTTGAGAGATTAACAGTTTTTCAGACTTTTATTTTCAAATTTAAAATCACATTAATAAATGCACACTATAATTTTTGAATTAGCAGTATTAATTTGTGAACTAATTACCTGTTTAATGGTATTTTCTAATAAAACAAGACACTGGAGAGCAAGTCTTTTAGATTCTGTGTCAGGATCTTTTTGAACAACATCTGAAAAAAATTTAATATAAAATTTACAATGAGAACTTTAAATCAATAGGAACAATAGGTGATATGTGGTATACATAATGAGACAGCATCCAAAACAACAGAATTGAATTAAAAAAAACCATCTAGAGATCATGTTTTTAAAAAAATAAACATATTTTTTTTACATGAATAAGGTTGTTGGTTTTCTTGTTTGAATTGTTTTACATTGTCTTATCGGGGCCTTTTATAGCTGACTATGCCATATTGGCTTTGCTCATTGTTGAAGGCCGTACGGTTACCTATAGTTGTCTCATTAGCAATAATACCACATCTTCTTTTTTATATAGTCAGTTGGCACAGCATCTGGTATTAATTCTATCATTGATTTAACCAAAAAAATTATAGTAATTGTATACTGATTGATAAGTTGGAGACCTTTGATCTTTTGTTAAAAGGAGGCCATCACAGAACTATATTACCTTCTAGCCACTGTTTTGCCTCCATTATCTCTGACTGAAGTTGAGACAGTAAAACATGGCCTGGTACTGACAGCATCACCATTGACAAACAAAACAAGATGGAGTGTCTCACACTTCTAAAATAAAATATATCATATTACATAAAAAGTTGGGTCTCATTTGGGTCTAAGCATGAGGCAGGATTGGCCAATTTATATTAAGCATGACAGTGAAAGTAGAATAAGTAAGCGTGAAAACAGGAAACAGGAAATTACTTGTGCCATTATTGCAACGAGAAGAGGGATATAGGATTCTCTTTAACAATAAGCAGGATCTGGGATCAGACAACTCCCTCTCCCTAATAAAACCCCCTAAAAAATGATAAAAACATTAAAAAAACTTCAGAATTTACATGTATCTTTCAAAAATCAAATCATAAGATTTCCATGATTAAAACACATGTTTCTAGAATTTCTATAATATCTTCATATATGCTCAAGAAAAAAGTTTAGATGACCAAAATGTTTAACTTTTGAGAGCCTAAGCAGAACAAACAGAATTATCCCAGTCACTCTCATCTCAACTTTGCTTGCATGTGTTTATTTTTGTTTTGCAACTATTATTCGTTATGAACTGTATAATTAGACAAATTATCAGAACACTGGCTATTGGGTGGAATAAACATATCTTATGTGTCAAAATGTATCAGTCTTTTTCTAAAACTAAATATATCAAGGGACAGATATATCTTCAGCTGTTGTTTCACTCAAGTGGATAGGAAGTTAAAATGTTATTTCTTTCAAATAAGCATGCAAATACATCTTGTTTAACTTTGGATACTTTTTTTTTATTTCATTACTGATCAGCCGCAATGTTTTTCTCTGTGTTGAAGGCTGTACTGTGACTTAAACTTGTTTAAATCAATGTCATTAAAACTCTTGTTGATAGTTGTCCCATTGGCATTCATACCACATATGCCTTTTTATTAAATAATAATGTTTCTGAGTAAATATAATAATTCCAAATAGATCTTTTTATTTTGCAAGATATCTTTTTTTGTACTTCAATAATCAAGATTCAAGTTTGAAATGTATTGGATTGCAGAAAGTTAAAACAAACTTAGATTGGTAGGTTAGGGCTTCACACAACCATGAAATAAACTTCTTTATACAAAATTTCTAAATTACAATTTACCTGTTCTCAAGATATTTAATTATAAATAAACTTTTAATCGTAAATTGTTTTGATTACATGATATAGCATTTTGCAGAACAATCCTGCTGAGAGCACACCACTGTTAGAGATTTATATTTTGAAAAGTTGCACTTTATTGTGGCCAGTTATCTAAACTTACAAAATAAAAGGAAGATGTAATTACTGTAAATTCAGAAATTATTGCGTGCATTTATTATTGCGATTTTGTCATTTTAGACTTAAATGTGATTTCATTTTTACGATTTTCAGAAAAATCCTGTTTAATTCAAATAAATTATTTCAAAATGCCAGTTCAAGTTATTGCGTTTACAACTCTGTCACATATTTTGCAATAATAAAAACCTTGCAATAATTTCTGAATTTACAGTACTTCATAATATACTTACTGATCCTGATGAAAACGTAAGACCCACAGGAATTCTAACAAAACAGTTGCCATCTGTTTGACTGTCTATAGGGAAAAAGACATACATTATGAAACATTAGAAAAGTATGGCAAAAATCAACAGCAAAAATTAATTCAGCTTTCATCTATTTCTTGTATGAAAAAGCAGAGTTGTATCTTCATTGTACAGGCTTAATAACTGAAAGATTATGACATAGTGCTGGGCTTTTGGTTGGTCACATGTAACTATGTAGCATTCACACAAAAGAATTGTTTATTCCATGTGAAACTAGAGCTGTCTGCATAGCCTGGGGTCCTGGCTAATCTTGTCAGTATAGCCAGGCGTGTGTCAATGTACTGCCTGTCAATGATTGGTTAATACTAATTTTGTCCTCAATGTTTGTTTTACATCTGTATCCAATCAATTCTTGTTTAACATCAATTAGTAAAAATTAGACTGTAATTATTTTTCTTTATGAATTGATGTATAGTGTTATCATATCTAATTAGTAGTATGATGATAATTAGTAAGCAGAAAAGGGTTAATTCTTATCAGCAATCGCCTGGTGAGAAAGTTAAAAGTTTAAGATTTCACATGTCCAAGGTGTCAATTGGAATCCAATTGTGTTGGTTTACATCAAACATCAAAATTTATGCAAATATTTATTCAGCCTCACTTTAGATTCAGAGTCAACTGGCACTGAATCGATCACATGGTATTTGTTCCCCACCTGGCCCTTATGACGCGCAGCTAGATTGGACCGGATCCCAGGCTACTGTCTGCATAGCCGTACTAACCAACTGTGTCCCCTGGCAAGCATTTTAGTTGCTACTGTAAAAATTCAGTATTGAGACATTGACATTTTGGGATTTTTTGGACTCTGCTATTCATTTTATATTATCCTTGCCTCATTGCTATATTGACACATGGTTACTAATAGGTCAATCTGAGAGAATTATACTGACCCGGAAATAGTAAGAGTTTCTTTTACTATGAAATCATAAATGTAAGGTCAAGGTCAGTATGAAACTTCAGCATGCAAATTTATTCAAACTAAGTGCTAGGGTAATAAAGGGCTGTGCTTTAGCGCATGATACGCCCAATGCTCTTTTAACTTGTCTTTTAATGAATTTATATGATCAACTAGAAATAGTGTGAGCCCTGTCAAATACCCCCCCCCAAATAATAAATAAAAATGCACAAAAAAATTGGCACTATTAAGGCTACCTCAAATTTAACTAAGTTTGTTGTCTTAATTTTTTATCCATACATTCTATCTTGTTCACAACACACTTTCTGAGTACCAAGTACCTTTTATATTTATTAAATGGAAAGGGAGCTTATGTGAGTTGTTGTCTGAAGTGTGGACGACGGACAGACAGACGGACGGACAACGGTATACCATAATACGTCCCGTCTGAAAGATGACGGGCGTATAAAAATGGCCAGGGAAACAGGGAAAGTGAAGATGCTGGAAGTGACTCTACTGAAAGTTATGATCTAAATGAGGAAGTAGGTGATGAAAGTAAGGATTTCATTGATGATGAAGATAAAGATTACATTGATGATGGAGATGAGGATTTCATTGATGATGAGGATGAGGATTTCATTGATGATGAGGAGGCCTCTTCTGAGAATGAAAATGAGGATTTTTCTGATGCTAAGGACAGTGATTACAGTGAAGAAGACACTGATGATTAAACCTAGTTCAGCTTTTCAATATTTAGCATAAAAAACAAATATCATTAACGTGCTCATATAACATAGAAGTCTTCAATGCAATATAAGGAAAGTGATATATGATTATAGGTTTTAGTAATTCTATGGCTGATTTCCAAATTTTATAGTAGTTTGAAAGAAGGTAATTTTCTTGGGGTATATTGATTGAACCTTTTTATTGTTTAGAATATTCACAAGATGATCATATTGATAAATGTTTAGGAGACTTGATTTCCTTATTTTTTTCATAAAATGACACCCTTTAACATTTAAGGAATATTTAGTCACATGTGATTTCAATTGCAACCAATTTTAACAAGAGTAAAACATCCTATATGCAAAAACAGTATTTTTATCCATAGCTTAGATAGTAAAAATGTTATCATAAAATGATATATGCCTCAGGGAACAGTTAGTATCTCAGGGACTGCTAATGTGCTTTCATCCTTGCAACCATTCAATAATAGTATAAACGTATGACATTCATGGAACCTATTTTTTACAAGAAATTTAATGTTTTAAATTGAACTAAAGATTTTACAAATTTTATGTTTTCATCAGATTTTATTAAGTATTATTTGTTACATCAATAGATATAAACAATTCACTTAAGTTTCATGGAAATTGGTGAAAGCCTTTTTGAGTTATTGTCCAAAGTGTTAAAAATCCCCCTTTTTTTATGAGTAAAGCCCCATAAATCCAAAACTTAAAATCTGAAATTAAAAAAGACCGAAAGGGAGCTTACGTC